>NW_027185804.1:20733009-20769238 GCF_028583685.1 Petaurus breviceps papuanus
TATATATATATATATATATGTTTACAGGTATACATAGATAGAGGGCACAGGACCAATTTAATAGGAAGGGATGATACTTAAAAGGTGAAATTAAGAGGTGAGAGAGGAATATAATGAGAGGACATGGAGAGAGACAGAATGGAGTAAACTATCTCATATAGAAGAGGCAAGGGAAAATGGTTACAATGGAGGGGAAGAATAGGAAGGCAAAAAGGAATGATCAACCTTATTCTCATTGAATTGGGCTTGGGGAGGGAATGAAATACACACTAAATAGGGTATCACCCTACAGGAGAGTAGGGGAGAAGGGGATGACAGGGGGGATGATGGAAGGGAGTGCAGGCTGGGAGGGAGGGAAGTTGGAAGCACCCACTTTTGAAAAGGCACGGGATCAAAGTAGAAAATAGAACAAGTAGGAGGTGGGATAGGAGGGTGGGAAATATAGTCAGTCTTTTACAATATATCTACTATGTTAATGTTTTGCATTAGCTACACATGTACAACCTATACTGAACTACGTATCTTCCCAGTAAGGGTGGGTGACAAGGGAGGAAGGGAATGAATCTGGAATTCAAAGTTTTAAAATCAAATATATATTTAATATATATATATATATATATAAATATATATTAATACTATTTTACATATAATTGGGAAATAAGATATACAGGCTCTGGAGCATAGAGATCTACCATTCCCTACTGGAAAAGTCAAAAGGGGTATGGGAGAAAATATGGGAGAGAGCAGATTGGAAGAGGGGATATCCTGTGGGACTGCTATTTTGGGGTGGTGGGTAGGGGAAAAACAGGGAGAAAATTTGTAACTCAAAATCTGGCAGAAATGAATGATGTAAATCAGAAGTTAATAAAGCATTTGAAAAATGAAAAAAAAAGAACCACTCTCTCTCTAGGACGCTTACACTTGGAACAACTAAACATCTTTGATAGTAGGCAAATTGTGGGAATATAAATATATGTTTTATATAAAATCTATGTATCCTGTTTGATGCAATAAAATACTTCATCACCACAAAAAAAAGAAAAACCAATGGATAGTCCTCTGATAGGAGAATCTGCATAGTCAAATGAAGCAGGATCTCCTAGAATGAAAAGGCATAGATGGGTTGCAATCTGTACCAAAAGAGAGAGTATCTCACTTTCTGAGCTCATAGATATACTTAAAGATTCAAGCATATCCCTTAGGCAACATCATGTAACTCGGCTGTGCATTATAGAAAATTATAAAAATAAGTCCTTATGATATGGCTTTAAGATGTCATCTTTAAAGAGGGTTTCAGATGTGTGTAGTATTTTAAAAGGAAATCAGGAGACCTAGAGTCTAGTCCAAACTTTGACTCAGACTAACTCTGGGATCATGGTTAAGCCACTGTATCTCTTTGCACATCATCTGTCTTATCTGTCCATCAAATGAAGGCTTGGGGATTGAATGTTCTCTAAGGTCCCTTAAAGTAATCGATTTCGATGATTATTTAGTTTTCATACAAGTCTTGACATGATGAATGACTTGTTTGAAAATTCTGAGAAAAACATAAAAAAGCTTAAGGTTGTTTTGCTTTTAAATTTGTTTCATGAAAAGGTTTCAACATGGCCTTAGAGTGAGATTCAAAGGATCATTTTTTTTTGCCTGTGAATGACAGATAAGCAAAAATGTTCATTCACATGTGCCTACTTTTAAAGATCTGAACTGAGATTTTACTCACAAATAAAGAATCTGGCCTTCTGAGAAGGGCTGTTGTAGCTCAAGGAAGATGTTAAGACTTTGTGACCATGTGCCACAATGGCGCTGACATTGATATAATGGTATTGCCATTGACATAATGGCACTGGTATCTGAAAAGAAGTAATAAATGTAAAGGAATGAAGACAGCTCTTTAGAGACCACAGGAAGAAATGATATACCACCAATAACAAATATCCTTAGATAAATGTTTCCTTGTCTCTGAGCCCAGTAACAAACTGAATAATCGGTTTATCTCCTTGGCAATGGCACTTACACAAATTTAGATACAAAGGGAGACTCTGCATTGAATCATCTCTATAACATTCTGCATTCTTTACAATGAAAACATCCAATATACTCCTTAGGCAACTCTATTAATTTACAGCAACTAGAGGCAGAAACAACCAGGATTGTTGATAGTTTGCAATACAGACCAATAGAGAGAATGCCCACATTGAAATCTCAGACACACTGATATAAGGAAAAAAAGGCAATGGTGTGCTCACTTTATTTTTTAAAGCAATTGGGATTAAGTAACTTGCTCAAGGTTACACGGCCTGTTATTTCTGGGTGTGGTGCTAAGTATCTGAGCCTGGATTCGATCCCCGGGTCATCCCGACACTGGGGCTGGTGCTCTTACTCGCTGAGCCACCTGGCAGCCCGGTGTGCTCACTTTAACACATATTTCATTTTAGATTTATATAGGGATTTACAAATGTTATCTTAAATTATCCTCACAACCCTGAAAAGTAGGCACTGTTATTATCTCCAATTTCCAGATGAGGGAATTGAGACAGACAGAGGTGACTTTCCCAGGGTCACACAGCTAGCAAACATCTGAAGGAGGAACTGGACTCAGGTCTTCTTGAAACCAGGTCCAGTCCTTTATCCACTGTGCCACCAATTGCCTTAAGCAAGTTCAGGCTTGGAGAATGTTCTCCCATAGCAACCTTGAGATGCAAGTGTGTGAACAGCATTATTCTCCTTTTATAGATGACTTTTTATAGATAACTAAGGAAGATGAAATTCTTTGCCCAAAAATATATGGCTCATACATGACAGATTTAAGATGTTAACCAGGTCCATTCACTCCTCATCCAGTGTTCTCATGTGGTAATAAATGGAATATGCTCAAATGCCAAAATGTATGATAAAGAGAATAAGGTGATAGAATAAGAATGAATAAAGAGGAAAAGCCGCTTTGCCATCAGAGAGAATTTTCCTCTCCAGGCAGAAACCTGGACAGGAGGGTTTACTTAGAGAGAAGGAGAAACTACCAGCTAAACGACTGCTAATTTTCTTCATTTAAATACTATTTCTGCCTATATAATAGCATGCTTGCTCAAAAATGGCAGTTCTCCAGAAATGTGGACCATATAGAGCTTTATTATTATTTCTAAAACTACATTTATGTTTAAATTTCCATTTGCAAAATCACTTTATAATAATTTGAGCCAATTGGAATCATCAAATATCTTTGCCATCAAATTAAGAGAGGTCAGGAAAATATCTTCAGTTCTGAAATTGTTCAACACAAATGATTTAACACTGAAATAAGTCAATGAACAAAAGTTTAGACTTTTATTTTTGAATTTCAACCAAGAGTTCATTTCAATTGTATCAGTCAAATCACCACTAAGACTCCCCCATCCCTAGCTAGTGGCAGAAATGATGTAAATGATGTTAAAGTTATATTTCTTAGGATCAAGAATGGGTCATTTACCATAAACCTTCAATGCAATGCTGTTTTTAGTCCAGGTCTTGGACTGACACTTTATATTGAAAGATTATTACCATATTAGTAAGTGACTCCTCTCCAATGCCCTACCCCTGAGAACTCCCTATTCTGAAGAACAAGTGAACAAGGCACCAGCGTTGAAGCAGACTGACCATTCTCACCTTCCGTCTGCCCGTGTACAGTGGGAACACCAACAAAGATCATATCCAGATAGATTCACATAAATGTCACCTCTTTCCATTAAATGTTGATCAAAAGCCTGTTTTGCTTGTAAGCTGGAGGGCTTTTGAGATATTTTAATAATCTTCAAGAAATCAATCTCACATGAAACTGAAGGAAAACATCTAATGTCATTGAACAATAACTATCAGCTCTGTCACCATCCTACCTTTGAGCAGAGGCCTTAGGATGTTTTCCATCCAGTTTCCTCACCAGAGCCATGGTCAGCTTAGCAGCCCTTCCCCCAGCAGACCTTCTGGCATTCAATGGTCATCTAAAGGGTTGGAGAAGAGCTGTAGACTTTGCGGTGCTGGCGCTTTTATGTGGAACCTAAAAAACAAAGTCCAGATGTATTTGATGTCAAGGATGGCTATTTTTTCCCCAAGAGAAATAGCTGAAAATTGTGTCCCCCCAAATACTCAAGAGGTAATTCATACTTTGAGGATCTTACAACAATTTCATCATACAAATGTTGTATATTTTTATGTGTGTGGTTTAAATATGATGGCTCTATGAGTAAGCTAGGAATTCTTCCCCCGATTTACTAAAATAATCTGTTTAAATGTATTTCTGTATGAATCTAACTTTAAATCAAGGATTATTAAACTTTTATGTGTCAAGGATGCCTTAGCAGTCTAGAGAAATTGATGGGTATAGGTGTTGTGTGCACTTGTAGTTACTGCTACTGTGGGAAGTCTGAGGCTAGTAGATGACTTGAGTTAAAGAGTTTTGAACTACAGTAGCACTAAGGACAATTGGGAGTAGGGGACCAGCAAGCTGGCTAAGGAGGGGGTAAAGTAGCACAGTCAGAAAAAGAAAAGTACAAAGTTTTCAGGTCAATCAATCATCAGTGGGATCAGGGCAATGAGTGGCCATTGCATTTATAACCTGGATGAGATAAGGGGGGAGACAGAGAGTGAGAGAGAGAGAGAGAGAGAGAGAGAGAGAGAGAGAGAGAGAGAGAGAGAAAGAGGGATAGAGGGAGAGATGGAAGGAAGGAAGGGAGGAAGGGAGGGAGGGAGGGAGGGAGGGAGGGAGGAAAGAAAGAAAAGAAAAGAAAAAAGAAAATGAAAGGAAAAAAACAAAAGAATAAGAATAATCCAATGACCTCTTAGCAGACCAATGTTTTTAAATGCATAAAATGTATAGGATTATAAGGTAAACCAATTAAAATGTGAATTAGTTATAAAAATATAGAAATAACAAGTTCACAGAACCCAGATTAAGAATCTTTGCTTTAAACTATGGACAACATTGAAATGGGAATATAAGTCTGCTTACTTGTGTGTGTGGGGGAAACAACCTGGTTACTTTCCTCTTTTCAAAATCCATCTTTCTGAAGACTATTTCTGACTTGCCTCTGGCTCACTACACTGACCTCTTCTGCTAAGCGGCTGTCGCGTCCCTGATGAGCTGTGGTCCAGGCCCCATGGTGAATGTGATGTTCTGTCTGGGTCACATCCTCCCTTGCATTTAGCTCCTCTAGGTAGGTCAGGACAAACTCAGGGAAAGCCTGTAGGAAAGGACAAAAGATGCCAGGTCTTTGCCAGCTGTGGCACAACACTCAGTAGAGTGGGAATTATGGGAAGGGAAGTTATTTAAAAGAAGAAATATAATAAAATCTACTCTGCTAACAAGTGCTGTTCTTTACAGGGCCAAATTAAGACTCTTGTTTGCTTAACAATTAATTTTTTAAAAATAGAATGAAATTAGTTCTATGCATGAAATGTTCTATCAATCATAAAGCCTCATATAAATGTCAGCTATTATTATTAACTATTAATCCCCTCTTTACCGACATTTTTACAAATCAAAAGAGCAGCATCCATTACCTCATAATACTGCCTTACTCCCTAGTTATCTGGGGGTTTGTCTTCTTGCTCCAGCTAGACTTTAAACATATCAGGCAGGAATCCTGTCTTACCCTCCTTTTGTATCCACACTATCCCTAGCGTAGAGCCATGAACGTAGGAAATATTCAGTAAATACTCCAATTATTGATGGAACATCTGCCGTAAGGAAAAATTATCTTCATTGCATTCCGAGTTATATTTCCATAATTTAAAATAAACAGATTAAATGAACAGCCCCTTAATTCTAAAAATCATAGTAACTAGTATATCATAATGTTGACAGGAAGTATGATATCAGAGGAAGGAATGCTGGGCTTGAAGTCAGGAAAACCTGAGAGAAAAAAATCTTACCTCTGATATTTACTCATTGTGTGACTATGGTCAAGCTGCTCAATTTCTCCATGTACCACGAGCTCTCGCAAACTCTAAGTTATAGAAGGGCTGCTATCCATGGATCAAAAACCTGGAATGTTTAGCAATATATCTAGACTATATTGAATGTATGCTATTCTTGTAGAAATTGCAAAGTTTCCTTTTTATTTAACCCTGAATAGAAAAATAGATTTGGAGTCTTTCTGTATTTTGTGAGCCATAAGACATTTTCTTCACATTATTAATTATTTTCCTCATTTTGCCCATGTTGAAAGTGAGAGAAGTCAGTCAAAAAGCATTTATGAAATTCCTACTATATTTCTGGAACTGTGCCAGGCAATTTACAAATATTATTTCATTTGAACCTTAAACAATCCCCTTGTTCAGTTGTGTCTGAATCTCTGTGATCCCACTTGGGGTTTTCTTGGCAGAGATACTGAAATGGTTTGCCATTTTCTTCTTCGGTTCATTTTACAGATGAAGAAACTGAGACAAACAGAGTTAAGTGACTTGCCCAGGGTCACACAGCAAGTAAGTGCCTGAGGCCAAATTTGAACTCAGGTCTGGCTCAGCACTCACCATCTGGATGCCCCTAACCAGTCATAAGAGAAATTACTATAGGAATCAGGCACCAGATAACAAAAATTCTTCATATCAGCATTGAGCAGCTTTGATTCCCAGAGGAAGATGCCTAGTGACTGAGATCTTGAAGTAACAGGTTAACCATATCAACAATGGGGCCTCTTTGGGAAATAAATTAGGAAATGAGTGTCATGATGGATGAATGGAGTCAGAAAATTACAGGAGAAGATTATATGGCAAATGCTCAGGAGGGAGGGAGAAAGGTTCTGCACAGGATGCTGCTGTGGAAAGCATTCTAAGACTCAGTTATTAATGCTTGTGGAAAATGGAGCAAAGTGCATCATACAAGTTAAGTCTGAGGTTTGAGAAAAGTTTGAGAAGAAATCTGAAAGGACAGCAAAGCATCTACTCATAGAGACTGCACAGAGCAGAAGAGGCTTTGCAATGGAGAGAAATAAAAGACACGTGGTAACCAGGAAATGAGTTGGATTTGGACTCAGATGACCTGGGCTCCAATTTGAGCGCTACTATTTGCTACCTGCATCACCTGAGACAAATCTCTGGGCCTCAGTTTCCTCATCTGAAAAGGGATCTCTTGGGTCTCTTCCTGCTCTAAATCTGTGGTGCTATAAATCTGAGAATAAACTATACAAGTAAAAAAACCATGGGAACAGATGAGTTCTCCTGCATGGTGAGATCTATGCAATCATACTGTGTTTCTTTCCCCTCCCCATCAAATAAAGATATATTTACAAGAAGAATCTGGTGTGATAAGGGGGGCAATGGAAGGCAGTGCAGATTGGCTGGGTGAGTAGGAGGTAGCAATGGTAAATAGAGATGTAGGTAATGAACAATTAGCTGACAGCCCAGGTTTGGGGTTTTGGTTTTTGGGGTTTTTTTTTTTGATTAATGATTTGTTAAACTATATGTGAGGTTATATGGTAAAGAACACAGTCCTAATGTCCACTGCTGCTAAACACTGCTACTAATTTAGCAAAAAAGCCCAATTAGGGAATCCATTAATAAAGTCTGTGGCTATACTGGTAGAGTGAACTGTAACAATGTGTTTGAACTAAAGTCTTCTATCATCATTATAGTCATTAATGCTGGTCAGTAGATGATAATATGTTTGAACTCCACGGGTAACTTTGAATTTCTCATGTTCGTTCTTGCTTTTCAAAGCAGACTCTGTCAATATGTTTTCATTGATTATGGTCTGTCTTGAGCAAAGAAATGATTATCCTGCATAATGGAACTATAAATAGAGCCTTAATTCATTCACTTACTGGTGGTTCTTTCCTGTACTGACATGGTCTCCACTCTCTCTTTAGCTGATATTTGTTTAGTTGAGGGAATACTGATTCATTCATTCAGACAATATTTCCTGGGCCCCTGCTATGTTCTGGCCATTGCATAGACAGAGAGAGAGTACACATGATAGAAATCTTGCTGCTTTCCAGTACTTTAATTTTAAAAGAAAAAGAATACTCAATTAAGTATAATTCAAATGGCCCTAATGTGAATTAGTAACAAAAGACAGCAATAACATAATTATTGTTGGTCTAATAATATAAGGCCATATTTTATATTAGGATATTATCTTGTATATTAGGATGATAGCCTAGCAAAATAAACAGAAATCAAATTAGGGTTTGATAAGTGTAGGAACATATTACAGAGTCTTCTGAGAGGCCTAAGGAACCAGATTTCATTGGCAGAAAGAGGAAGGTTCATGAAGGAGGTGACATTTGAGGAAGGTCTTGAAGTCTAACTGCATTTTAACATGGAAGACAAAGGAGGGTATTTTAGAAATGTAGAATGTTCAGAATGAAGGTTGAGAAGTATCATCATGTGAAATGTATTTGTGAGTAATTTGAGCAGTTTGGTTTGCCTGAAGCTTAAGTCACCCATTTGGGAAGTTGTATGAAATAGGGCTAGAAAGGTAAGTCTAAGTCAGAGTGTCAAAGGTCCTGAATGGTAGGCTATGGACCTTATGCTTTTTCTGATTAGCAATGGGAGACCACTGCCAGTTTTTTTTTAGTAGGGGAGTGTGCTGATGAGAGTTGTAGAGTATCAGAGTTGAAAGTCAGAGAATCAGGGTTGAACAGATAAAGGATGGTGAGAAAATGGAGGCAATTGGGTTTATACCTGCTTGTCAATAGGGTTAAAGGGAAGAGGGGAGAAAGAGATGGAACAGAAGTGCTAGCAGGATCAATGGAAAGCTTTTGTAGAGTAGAGTTTGTTAGCAGAAAGAAGAGAAGGGCAATGGAGAGGGAGAAATGGAAGCTGCATGAGACATAAGACATTCCTGATGAGCAAGATCCTGGAGGAGTTGGAAGGGAATGGAACCAGGTATCATCAGCACAAGGACTGTCCTTAATGAGGGGTAGGGCTATCACTTTGGTTGAGAGAGTGAGGGATCTGAAGAATATTGATGAACAAAATAGAAAAAAATTAAAGTTTATTCTTTCTTCCTCCCTTAACCCCCATAGAATCATAGATACGGAACTGGAAATAAATGCTTATGCCTTTGAGTCTAAGCTCCTCATTTTACAGATAAGGAAACTGAGGTACAGAGAGGATAATTGACTTACTAAGGATCACACAGATAGCAAGTATCTGAGGTAAGGAAGAAACCAAACCCAGGTCTTTCTGACCAAAATTCCAGTTCAACAACATTTGTTATTGTTATATAGTTGTTCAGCTGTGTCCAACTCTTCATGACCCTATGGGCCTATTTTGTCCATGGGGTTTGGTGAGGTGGGTTGCCATGTCCTTCTCCATCAGTTTAAGGCAAACAGAGGTTAAGTGACTTGCCCAAGATCATACTACTAAGTATCTGAGACCAGATTTGAATTAGGGTCAGCATTCTATCCACTGAGCCAGTTAGCTGCCCCCACCCTATTACAATCCAGTGTCTCTCTAATTTTCTTTTCTTTTTCTTTTGGGGCAATCAGGTTAAGAGACTTGCTGAGGATCCCACAGCTATTAGGTGTCTGAGGCTAGATTTGATCTCAGATCCTCCTGACTCTAGCTAGGGCAGATGCTCCATCCCCTATGGGGCCCCTCTCTCTAATTTTCAATGTACAAGGAGTCCTCACTACTTTTCTTGGTAACCTATATCACATAATAATAAGGATGTCCTGCCATAAAATACCCCTTGTCTTATCAAATTTTGTGCTTTCATTCTATCAATTGTCCCTTTATAAATTAACACTATTAAGTCCATCAACCACAGTTTCTTTGGATAAATTCAAGCAGTTTCTTTCAATATTCCTAATAGATCAAAATGCTGAATCTTTTAAACATTTCTGTCATTGTCCTAATAGCCTCTTGAAGTTTCCACCTCCATGAACCTTCAAAAACTCTTGGTTCCTCCTCATCCTTTGGATCACTGAAATGTCTTTGAGTTGTAACTCCTTCACTGTGATGGGGAAGAGTCTCTTTGTAAAAGAATTCTGTCCCCTTAACAACTTAGAAAGTACTCTCAAATCTCCAGTGATTCCAATCTGGACTGCCAAAAAGTGCTAGAAGGCACCAAATAGATCTTCATCAAACTAAACACAAGAGATAATATTTGCAAAGTGCCCAGCACTGGGCCTCACACAGAGCAGGCAGGCATCATATAAATGCTTATTCCCATCCTCCTTCTAAAAAAACAACAAAAGAAATAAAATTTCCAAAAATCTTCCTCTTTTTACTTGTATTCATTGTTGGTGAAGTAATCCAAATTTTCTACATTTATTCTTGGTACTCCCAGAGTAAAGCTTCCCAGTAGTCTCTAGGTAACTATATGTGCACATATATACACATTTGCATATACTTTATTTATATATACACACATATGCATATACACATGTATGTATATGTATGTACAAATATGTCCACATACATATATTTGTATGTGTTTGTATACAAACACACATATCTGGTATATGTACATCTAAATAGCTATTACATATTATATATATATATACATATATACAAATTCAGAGTACAGAACTTATATGAAAGTATCAAAAGGTCAATGGGTCAATCTACTCTTGGAATAGGGGTTTCCAGGGACTGGATATGTTATTTCATTTGTACATGAAATTCCTTGGATGAGGAAACTCTCTCTATCAATTTAAGTTAGTGCCTTTTTTAAAAAAAATTTGTCTTTATTAATTTGTTTGTTTACTTTTAATTCACAAGATTCAGTTCCACAATCCCCTGAGTTTCAAATTGTCCCCCCCCATATGCCTGCCCCCCCCACCATGGCAGCATGCAATCAAGTATAGGATCTGCAAATACTTTCACATTAGATATTAATCAGGTTATAAAGAAGGATTGTAACAGATGGAATGAACAATGGGGAAGGAGAAATAAAACCAAACAAGAAAAAGAAAGAGAGCAGATAGTTTGCTTCAATCTGCATTCAAACTCTGTTCTTTCTAATTCTTTCTCTGGATGTAGACATCTCTCTCTCCATCATGAAACTTTTGGAGTTGTCTTATAACCCTGAATTGCTGAGAAGAGTCCAGTCTATCAAAGTTGGTCATCACACATATGCTGTGTCTTTAATTGTGTACAAATTTCTCCTAGTTCTGCTCTTCTCACTCAGTATCAGTTTGTATAAACCTCTCCAGGTTATTATGAAGTCCGTCTGCTGCTCATTTCTTACAGCACAGTAGTATTCCGTTCCATTCATATACCACATCTTGTTTAGCCATTCCCCGATTGATAGATAGAAGTTAGTGCCTTTTTTTCAATGCTCTGTTGCCCAGAGTGTTGAAAGGGTGAATGATTTGCTCAGGGTGACGAAGCCAGTGCTTGTCAGAGGCAAGACTCAAATTCAGATCTTCTTGGTTCCAAGGCCAACTATCTAACCACTGTGTCATGGTCTCTCCCATAATATAGAGTAGATACAGAAAAATGAATTAGATCACAAATACAAGTAACAAGGTATAGATTGACAGATACATAGATGGATAGATGATAGAGAATATAAAGAGATATAGATGAGATAGCTAGAAAGATGAGAGATAGATCGAAAAAGATATTGATTATGTTTAAAATCCAGCCACATAATGGCTTCTCTACCAACTGGAATTAATTACCAAATTGTTCTCCCTCTTATCCTTAACCAAATGTACATAGTTTTTGAACACTATCAATTTAACAACAGCACTTAATTTGTAAAATTCTCATGACAATTATAATCTAAAAATTAAATATACTCAAAATTTCTAAGTGAATATAATAAATATTATAATCAATGCTCTTCTAGATTCCTGGCATAATTGCATTCCACTATCTGCAAATATTTGTTGAGGAGTGATGGTCATTAGATTTCATGAAATAAAGCATTGTCTCCTTTTAAATTTCAATAAGTTTTAATAAATCAAGCAAGCATTTGGAAGTGGTAGCCATAAGGAAGAGAAAGCCAGCCCTTGGCCTCTGTCAGATATTAATTATCAACTAGATTAATGATCTCATATAAATGAATAGGAAAAAAAACTTCTATTTTGTTCAAATAAGTTATTTCAAGTATCACATAAAGCCTTATGGGAAAATATGGCATTATGGAGAGCCCAAAACTAGGAAACACAAATAAAATAGTATAGAAAGGGTGAAAATATTTTATATTGGTGCTGATTAAAATAATTTTTGTATGAAAAACTCTTTAATAATTTAGACACAATAGATATTTTATGCAGACAGGGATAATAGACATGTGAGACTAAGTTATGGACAGTTTATAGAAAGTTCATTGCTTGGAAGAGATGCAACCTTGCACTTCAAACACTCACTTCTAAGAATAACTGGTTTTAGGTCTGTAATAAAATGTAATTCTAAGTTATGATGACCTTTAAAGAGGAGGACAATGTATTGGACGTTGCCTACAGGGGAATATTTCTATATTTAATGAGACAGGATTCCACTGGTAAGGACTTCTGAAGGCCCAGATGATGAAAGGATCACAGAGCTAGAGCTAAAAGGAACCCAATATAATATCAAGTCCAATCTCATAATTTCATCTCAGAGCTAGTAAATGAAAAAGCCAGGATTTGAATCCAGCTCATCTGACTCGAAATTCATTGTTTGTTTTTTTTACAAGCAGTATATATCTCTGCTGGTCAACTGGTCAATGAACAAGTATTTAATAAGTGCTTACTATGTGTCAAGCACTTTGCTAAGTATTGGGAATACTAAAAGAAAAAAAGAGGCAAAATTGTGTTCCCACCCTAAGGAGACAGTATGTAAACCTCTATTCACACAAACTTTGCCTTTCTTTGCACACATATGGACCCTGGTCTTAGTTTTTGTTTGCCTATCTTTACTCCCAATGGAAATAACCAAATAAGACATCACAGATTTTCTACATCCAAGAAAAGTTCAACATAAAAGAGAAAATTAACCAGCATATATTAAATAACTACTATGTGCCAAGTCTTGTGTTAAGGGCTGGAGAGTAGGAGAACAGGTAGAGTAATGGGATTAAAAGGATGAGAGTGGCCATGAGGTTATACTTGGAGAAATCCCTACTGATGTTCAAAAATGGCATTGAGGACAGCAGGAAAGAACTGAAACAAGAGGGAAACCGATGCATGCATGACAAACTATAGTATACACATGCACATAGTGGTTTGGAATAGTAAATAACTAAAACTAAACTCACATAATGTCTAAAATCAAACTCATTATCTTCTTCCCACCCCAAATGTTCATTCTTCTAGGATCATAAACATTTTAGAGCTAAAACAAACTTAAGGGATCATCTGGTCAACTCTGTCACAAAACATGAATTCCCCTCTAGAATGTCCTTGACAAGTAGTCATTCAGCCACTACTTGAATATTCCCAATGAATGTGAATTCCCTCTCTTCCAACGTAGCCCATTTTTTTTTAAGATTTCTAAATGTTGGAAGATTTTCCTTTGTGGTGTCCAAAAATCTTCCTACCTGTAACCTCCACCCATTCATCCTGGTTCTGCTTATTCATATTCATATTCCCACCAAAGCCGTCTCTTATTAGGACTAAACATCCCCATCACCTTCCTGTAATCCTCATATCACATGTTCTCTACTCCTCTCTGCATCATGCTAATCTTCCTCTGGATTTGCTCATTATTTTCAGTAACACTTCTGAAATGTGCTGCAAGAACTGAATCTGAATGGTTTCTGTTAATTATGTTCTTTGAGTCATCCTGCTCAAATCCCACTTCCTCCTTGAAGTCTTCTGATCTTTCTTCTAAAACCCTATTGGATTTTGTGTCTACTGGACTCATTTCTTTATTATGTTGTCCTCTATTTAAAAAGGGATTTTGCCTTTAATTTGGATGGTTTTAACAATTTCATAATGTTACTTTAATAGGAAAGGCTAATTAGATGACTAAGTCTCAAGCAATTCTTGGTGATTGATCTGAATTGTTTTAGTAAACAGCAATACAAGAGAAAAAGAGGACTATTCTTTTTGCTCATCATACTGTGAAACACAATCAGAGCTCCTGTTTGACAATGAATCCCTAAATCAAACTGATGGGAGGGCACAGGAGCAGAAAATATTGGATATTGCTCATGAGAAAACAGTGAGGTTTTCAGCCAGAGTTCAGATCATTTTTATTGTCAAAATTCAAATGCATTTTACACTTGGGATAAAATAAATCAAGATAAAAGCAATCAGCAGACAAATCATCATTTCCCCATATAAAAGGCTTTACTGGTATTAAGTATGATTGCTCAATTCCCTTGCAAGTCCTAAGTTAGTCAATCAATAAGCATTTATTAATCACCTACTATGTGCCAGATATGGTGCTAAATGCTGAAAATAAAAAGAAAGCTCAAGAAGCTCACAATATAAAGGGAGAGGGAACATGGAAACAAGTATGTATAATTTATTTAATATCTACCATGTACCGGACACTGTATAGGAAAACAAAAGCAGTCATTCACATGGACCTTAATCTTGAAGAGCATATCATCTAAATGGAAAATCCATCTTCATCCCCTGCCTTAGCATTTAAGTAGAAAGACAAGAAAAATAGTTCAATAATATATTTTTTAAATCTATTGGATTTAATAAATACTTATTTTGTAGCTATATTGTGCAAAATATTGTACAACTGAAATCTAGTTAAGATGGAAATGTGAATAATCCTAGAGGAGTCTATTTCTCCTGACAACTCCCCAAAATGACCTAAAAGGGCAACAGATGGAATAATGATCAACAAGACCAGACAGAAATAAAATAAGTCCTGTAACCAATTTGGGACAACACAATAAGATGGCCAGAAACCTGGGGGTTAGAACAAGGACCAGAGGTTGTGAATGGGGCTGGAATCCACCCCAAACTACAGTAAACAAGACCAGAAATCAGTGGGATATAGAGCTTGACCTGTCAGAGCCACAGCTAGGGACATCAGAGAGTGTGGGTGACTGCACGCACATTTCAAGGCATGCTAAGAGATCTGAAGTCAGAGCCTCTGTTGAGGCTAAAGATCATAACAAGAGACAGAGATAATACAATGACCAGACATCCTGCATGAAGGGGAAGGCAGGATAGGGACAAGAGAGGAAACGAAACCACATGATCTCCAACATCTGTTTAGGACACATCAGGGTTATAAAAGGTAATGAGGACAATTTCCATTTGAGGTGTACCCAAGGAGAAAAAAAGAGATGAGGACCAAGGTCAGAGGATAGTCTTGATCCCAGCCAGCCCACCTGGAGCTGCAGCAGCAGTCACATCTAAACTACTGAGAAGATAGAACCCAACAGGATGTGCCCAATGAACCTAAGAGTATGGGAGGGAGTGAATCCTGGCCCTCACATCAGATTTCAATGTAAGAACTCAGATTGGAGATGTAAGAAAATCCCAAATACAATGAAGAAATGAAATGGGTGAAAAGAAATCTGAGGAATAATAAGAGGGTCAGAAAAAGAAGGTACCTCCACAATAAGTACAAATATAATCTGAGAAAAAAAAAGCCAGATTCACCAAAAAGATACCAAGAATGACTAGAATAACTGGGGGGTGGGGGGCAAGGTGTGAGCATTTAAAGAAGAAATTACAACTCTTTAGTGAAATATTAGGAGGAGAATGAAGAGGTAAGAACAGTAGATAGAAAATCTTACTCAAATAGTAGAAACCAAAGGAGGGAGCAAGCAGAACTCAATAACTATGATACAATATGAAATATTAGAACAAAGTTAAAAGGCTAAAACTTTAGAAAACAGGTAAAGTATCTATTCAGAACAACTGCCCTAGACAACTGACCAGCAGGTTAAGGGGACATAATTTAATAATCATTGAACTCTCTGAATACCAAGGTAAAACAGAAGTCTTGGATACTATATTTCAAGAAAATCCTAAAAGAAAATGGTCCAATTCTATTAGAACCATAGGGCAAAGTAAAAATAGAGTCCATGAGTAATTTCCAGAAAGAAATTCCAAATTGAAAACACTCAACAATTCCTAGCTTCTGGACCAAAAAAAATACTACAGGCAGCTGGGAAAAAAGTCAAGTAAAAATGAATCAGAGTTAAGGTCACACAAGACTATTCTGCATATATTTCAAAGGAAATAAAATCATGAAATGTAATATTTAAAAGGTAAAACCAAAATGCCTACAAAAAAGAACAACTTATTCTTCTAAATTTCAAAAACATAATCCTACATGGGCTAAAATGTACATTTCATTAAAATGTAGGACTTCCATACATTCATGATGAAAAGACCAGCGTTCAGTTGAATCTTTGAATTACAAATGCAGAAGGCAGAAGAAATTTGTGAAGATAAATACATTTGAACAAATGTAAGGGGCAGAATGATGATTAAATGCTTATAGAAGGTAAAGAGATGTGTCACTTCAGAATCCTACTGACTTCAACAAAGTAAAGGAAAACAAGTGCAGAGTCTGGAGAGGTTGTTTATCTGTTTTGTCAGTTTTGAGAGAGAAAAGGAAGTGAAAAAGAACACAATTGGAAAGAAATGAAAAAGAATGTAGAGAAACATATTAATTCTCATAATTGGAGCATTCCAGGGTAATAGTATACCAACATGGAGGAGAGGGTAGGAGGAATAGGCATATAAACAATCCCACTTCTTTTATGAGCTAGACAAAGGAAGATGGAATATATACCACACAAAACATGATAGGAGCAGAATAAATGATGAATTGAGATAGTGAACTAGTATTCCCAATGTCTGGTACAATGCTTCATTTTCTTTGTTTTGTTTTGTTTTTGCTTTAGTTTTCCATGATTTAGGTATCAGGAACACATTTGTGTCATAAATGAAGTTTGGTAAAATCCCTTATTTCTCTATTTTTGCAAAAAAAAATTCTTCAATGTTGGAGTTAATTGTTTTTTCAACATTAGATAGAATTAACGATAAAATTCTTCTGGTCCTGGGCTTCCTGCCCTCCCCCTCCCCCTTGGCAATTCATTTATGGTTTGCTCAGTCTCTTTTTTCTGGAATTGGATCATTTAAATTCTCTATTTCTTATTCTGTTGGTACCTAATTGGGCAAAATTCCTAGTAACTGTCATTCTCATCTATTGTGAAGATTATCATTTTTAAATGGTACTATAAGTTGTTTTAACTTTAAAAAATCAAATTAGCTAAATGTCTATTTTCTCAGGTTAAAATAGTTCCTAATTATATTTCTTGATTATCTTTAACTTTATTTCTTCTTTGAGTTTTTTATGATTTCTTTTTTGTGTTTAATTGCTTTTCTGTTACTTTCAGATTTTTTAAAATAGCATTGAAACTCATTGATACATACATTCCCTCTTTTGGTGATGAAAGTTATCAAAGATTCAAAATTTTCTATAAATATTACTTTGAAACCCCTAAACTTTGACATAATATCTCATTGGTGTCACTTGCTTTGATATAAATATTATTTTATGATTTATTCTTTGAACCATATATGATTAAGAATTATACAATTTAGATTCAATTTAATTTTTAATATTTTCTTTAAATACATGAGTCTGACTTATGTACTGTTTTCAGTTAACATTTTAAATTTTCTGCACTTATTTATGAATTTTTTTGGCCTGCTATAAGGCAAAATTTTGTAAAGGAGCCATATAAAACTAAGAAACAGGCATAGTCCTTTTAAACTCCTGTTCAGTAATCACCAGACATCTATCATATCTGATCTTTATATCCAAGACCTTGACTTCCTTCTTTTGCATCTTTTTATTATGTTTACCTTGGTCTGAAAGAAATATGTTGAGTTCTCCAACTATTATAATTTGATATCTATTTCTCTCTGTGATAGGATTAATTCTTGTTTTAAGTATTAAATACTATGCCAGTCGGTGAACATATAGGTATAATAATTATTTCATTAACTATGATTCCTTTAAGTATAATAATATTCCCTGCTTATCTCTTTTAACCAGATTTTTTCCTTCCTGTTGCCTTGTATGAGATTATGAACTCCACTGCTGCTTTTTAAAAAGTTCATCTAAGGGTTAATAAATTCTGTACTAATTCCCTCATTCGAACTTTTTGTGGATCTTTATCTCTCATTCTCTTCCATAAAAGAAGTTGATGAATTCACTGGGTCCCAGAAATGGTAGGGCAGACATATTTAAGCCAACATTAAGTTCTGTCTAGGACAGGTAATTAACCTCTTAAGTAGAAGAATGAGTCAAAGAAGACTCCACGATTCTTGGTTATATTCATTTTTTTGTATCAAACCCTTTCAATTACAGTCAGCTTCCCCTGAGGGTTCCATTGTCACACCTCTCCCTGCCCATGGACCCCTCTCCTCTCTGGGCACTTCTAAAGTTGTTGGGCTTTTCAATCTCTCTTTTCACATTCACATTCACAATTCTTCAGCTCCTTTCAAGTAGTTAAAAAAAGAAAAAAGTAAAAAAGGAAGAAAGCCATATTTTCCAGTATCCCTTGCTATAATCACAATATTACATATAGCTTGTCATCAGACTTCACTTTAGTTTGGTAGACCTGTTAGAATCTGCATCCTGCTGTCATAACCAGAGTCATTTCTGTGCCTATGAAGTTTTGGAGGAGGACCTTATGGAAGGTTGTTTTAACAGTCAAGTACCAAAATAGAGATCATCATGTTTTTCAGCCATTATCACCTGGAGATTTTTAAATTCAAAGAATTTGTATCAAAGTTTAATTGGTGGGCTAAATATCAAAAGTTCTTATTGTGTTCATGTTATATCCTCTCCCACATATCCTATCTCCCACTATCTAACCTATCCCACTCCCACAGGAGGCAGGAATTATTTCTTTTTTATTTTTTTATCTTCAATGCCTAGCACTCAATGAAGTATTTTCAGATCTTTAAAGTATTGAAATATATATAATTCATAAAAGTTCCTTGATGAGAGTGCCAAATATTTTCCATCAAGAATGAATCCAGGGTAAATAGGGAGTGGGAAAAATTGGGAAGCATGGATTTCAATTGCTAATTGGGAAAAAAAAAGTAATTCTGATGTTGAAGGCTATAAATTGACCACCTGGACAAACTATAGGTCCCTTTATTTTAGAGTGCCTGGTGCAATGACATTTATGGAAATGTGTTAGACTGTGATAAAGTCTATCGGAAGCGACAGGATTCTAAATGTGATTGATTAAGTGCAGGTAATTTCTCCTGTTGCATGAATTATTTTGTCAATAATTCTTCAAGATACTCAAACTGAAAGCACTGATCTGCAATAATGGACAGAACTTCAGCACTAACGTGCCACTATTGACTGCCAAAGCACATCCACCTTGGACTTCTAACTTCTTTGTCATTTAATGATGAGGCTATGTTTGCTCAAGGAGAAATGGAATTTTTAAGCAACACAGATTACACTCATTTCAATTTTCACTTTTCAAAATTTAATTACCTTTTGTCTATTTTTTAAAAGGAAAGGGATATAATCAAGGGGGAGGGGGATAATAATGTCTCCTCTCCAGAAGTTAAACATTCCACAAACACCCATTCCTTCATTCAGTAAACATCAATTTGCTGTCATAATATCTCAGGATTTTTTATATGGCCCTGAGTGGAGTCTTATTTTAAGAATCTCCTCATACTTCTTTTCTACTCAGATCTCTGACAAACTGGTTGAGAAATCTTAGAAAAGTTACTTTCTATCATTGAGTCTCAGTTTCTTCAATGGAAAATGAGAAGATAGAATGATCTCTGAATCCATTTGACATGTCATGGATGAACAAAGTATGAGGTTTGGTGTCAGAATAAGCAGGATTAAAATCCTACCTCAGATCCTTACTAGCTGTGCAAACCTGGACAAGTCATTTAATTCTTCTAAGTCTCTTCTGTCATCTGCAAAATGAGAGTAATAATGCCATTCATCTCCCATGTTGTTGTGAGGATGAAATGAGATAATGTATAGAGAGTACTTTAAAAGCCAAAGTATTAGACAAATATTAAATTTATTGTTACTATTATGATGACTTTACCCTCAGAAATCTTACAGCTTTGTCTCTTCTATGGAGTCATTATCTTCCTACCTTCATTGTCTTTGCTATAATATGGCACCAAAAGCTGGAAAAAATATTTTAGATGTGATCTAGCATGACCATCATCCAAGACTTCTCCATATGGATACCCTATAGACATCTCAAACTCAAAACGTCTAAAACAAAACTCTTTTCTCCCCCCAATTCATGCCTTTTCCTAACTTTTCCATTTCTGCCAAGGATACTACTTCTTCCAAGCAGTCAGGTTCTCGACCTCAGAGTCACACTCAATTAAGTTGTCCTTTATCCCACCCCCAATACCCAGCCGGTTGCCAAGGTCTGTCAATCCTAAATCTATGACATCTCTCCCATGTGTCCCCTTGTCTCCACCCACACAGCCACTTTCCTTGCTTAGCCTCCATCACCACTGACCTGAATTATTGCATTAACCATCTAATTAGTCTCCTGCTTCTGGTTTCTACCCCTTTCTAATCCAACCTCCACACATCTGTCAAATTGATATTCCTAAATATCAGGAATATTGCCAGGAACTAAAGGTCTGGCAATGAGACTCTCTGAAAGCTTTGGTAGCTCTCTGTTGCCTTTAGGATAAAAAGCAGTTTTCTGGTACTGAAAGCTCATTACAACTCCACCTATCTTTCCAGGATGAATACATATTACTGCTCTTTATGTGCTTTACATTTCAGCCAAACTAAACTTGCTGTACCATGTATAAAACACTGCATCTTCCATCTTTGTGCCTTTACAGACATTGTCCCCCAAGCTTGGAATGATCCCTGTCTACTGCTGCCTCTTAGAATCCCTAGCTACCTTCAAAGCACAGCTCATATGCCAGCTCCCCCAGGGAGCCTTTTCTGATAAACAAGCCCCCACCCCTTCCACTTGTTAATTCTATCTTTCCACTAAAAAAAAAATTGTATCTAATCTGTATATATTATATATGTACTTATCTAGGAGGGGGTTGTTCTCCCCTCTCCACCCATTTCTTTGAGGGCAGAGATGGCAAATACCTTGGAGCTTGGTACATAATGGGCTCTCAAATTCTTATGAACTAAATTGAATTGGACATTATTATTCTCTTAAGTTTATGATCATGTTAGCTTTTTGACTGTCATGTTACACTGATGACTCATATTGAGTTTTCTGTCAACTCTAACCCCCAGAATATTTTTAGGTGAATTGCTGTCTAGACGCAATTCCCTCCACTTATAAAATGTGGTTGGCTTTTTGAACCCAGGTAGAAGAATTTACATTCATTCCCATTAAATGCCACCTTCTTTAAATTGGACCAATATTCTACACTCTCAAGATCTCTTTGAATCCTGATTCTGTGGGTCCAAGACAGCTATGCCATTATCCAAGTTATTTCTAAAAATATTGAATAGCACATGAGCAAGAAATAATTCCTTGGGACACTTCACCAGAGATCTCCTCACAAGTTGACACTGAATCCTCAATATCAAATCTTTTGTGTCTGCACGGTCAACCAGTTTCAAACTCATCTAATTGCACTTTCATGTAATTCACTCACACATTACCCCATTTCCCACATGAATGACATCAGACTTGGTCAAATGTTTTCTTAAATCTAAGTACATTGTATCTACACCATTCTGTTGATCTCTAAATCTAGTAACCGTATCAAAATAGGCAATGAGAGTAGTTTGCTATTACTTGGTCTTGATAAAGTCATATTGACTCTTGTGACAACCGTTTCCTATTCTATATCTTCACAGATTCTGGAATTTTTCCAAGAATTAAAGTCAATTGAATTATTATTTTAACACTTAATTCTCTTCCTTCCCCTCCTTTCATTTTTTGGGTGAGTTGGACAACATTTCCTCTTCTATAATCCTTCAGTACTTCTCCAACTCTCTACAATCATTCAAGGCTTTGACAGTGCCTCAATCATCATGGTTTCCAGTTCTTTCAGGAACCAAATGTATCATTCACCTAGGTTTGGTGACTGGAACCCTTTAAGGGCAGCTAAGGCTTCTCTTATTATATCCCTACTTTGGTATCAATTCCTCATTAATTATTTTTATTTTGTCCTTTACAGTTAAAAGATCATTCTTTTGGCAGAGAAAACAATCAACAACTCAATTAAGTATTAAGTGCTTCCTATGTGCCAGCCTGTATGCTAAGCAGCAAAATTTGAGCTGAGCCTACCTGCCTTTTCTCCAATAGCAAACATCTCTTCTACTTGGAGCACGGATCCTATCAATGCCTTCTTTGAACCTTCAAAATCACTTTTGTAAAAGTCCTTTTTGTGTTGTAACCTCCCTAGCTTTTCTTGCCATCTTCGTTCATTCTAAACTTTCGCACTTTTTACCCTGCTCTAAGAGCACTGTGCCATGCTTTAATATTAGCATTTTATATCATCATATGTTCTACTGCAGTAGTTTCTTTTTGGTCTCCCTCCCTCAATTATCTCCTCACTCTAGTCTACTCTCCATTTAATTGTCAAAATGATTTTCCTTTTTGTTTAAAAATAAATTTATTATTTTTAACATTCTTTTTTTTAAATTTTGAGTTCTGAATTCTCTCCCTCTTTACAATTCCTCCTCAACCCACTGAATAGGCAGGCAATATGATATCAATTATACACCTGAAATAATGCAAAACATTTCCTTAATAGCAATGTTGTAAAAAAAAAAAACCAAGAAAAAAGTAAAGGAAGTAAAAAAAATTACATTTCAATCTGCAATCAGATTTCATCAGTTTTCTTTCTGGAAGGGAACAGTATTTTCCATACAAATCTCTCAGACATGTGTTGGATCACTACATTACAACTTATCATTGTTACAATATTGCAGTTACTGTGTACAGTATTCTGCTTCTGCCATTTCACTTCACATCAGTTCATATAAATCTTCCTAGGTTTTTCTGAAACAATCTCCCTTATCTTTTTTTATAGGACAATAGAATTCCATCACTATCAAAGTGTTCTTCCTAAAGTACATAGCTGACCATGTCTACCATTCATTAAATTCCAAAGTTATACTACTACAATTCTGGATCTTTTTACTATCTCACTCTTTCCTACCTTTCCATTCAAATGGTGATATGACTCTGCTCCTTTTCATTGTCTGTCCCTCATGTCTGAAATACTCTCTGGGTTTTTTTCTGGATGCAGCTCAAATCATACTTTTCAGAAGGAGCTTTATCCCATCCCCTTCCCTTTAAAGTTATGTCTCATTTACCCTGAACATGTCCTATATGCATATAGTTATTTGCACGTTCTCTCCCCAATTAGAATGGGAGCTCCTTGAGGGTAGAG
Source organism: Petaurus breviceps papuanus (assembly GCF_028583685.1). NCBI lineage: Eukaryota > Metazoa > Chordata > Mammalia > Diprotodontia > Petauridae > Petaurus > Petaurus breviceps. The sequence continues at coordinate 20,756,250 of NW_027185804.1, forward strand.
GCTATGCTTTCGAATATCTTCAAATCTCTAGCACATATCACAGTGCCTAATAATGTGTTTAATAATTAATCAGTGATGACTGAATTCCTGACAAATTCTAAGACTGGAGGGGGTACTTAAGGTTCCCGTCATTTCTAATTCAACAGTCAAATCCTCCTTGTGGGCCAGAAATAGAATAGCAATTCTCTTCACTGCTTCATCCACATTTTAAAGGTTGAAATTGTCATTAAAGCAAGCCAAGAAATTATTAGCTACTGTTTTTGGCAAAGAATGAGTTCCAACAGATGTCCAGATAATTGAGGTCCCCCATCACTGCTATATCATGATTCAATGCCAAGCTTGTGATCCAAATTCCTTTTCTGGTTTCTCTCTCTGTTCAGGTAGTCCTGTAGGATTATCAATGATAATGACACTTCTCTTCCAGCCTTCTTTGTCCAAAGTCTCTCCATTCTTCACCTATGTAGCTCCTGGATTTCTTACATGGGTATATTTTCTCTGTATAAAGTCTTATCCTGCCCCACCCTACTTTTACCTATCTGGGGCATATGCTAGTCTTCTTTGTATAATGTACCTATTGTTTCTTGAGGGAAGGTTTGGTAATTGTGATATTTATATTGTTTTATTTTATAATTGTAATGATAAGACTCCAGTATGGAATCATTTAGGCTAAGTAGTCCTAATAACTATAAAGCATGTGGGCAATGACAGACATTTTTGTATTTCTCCATTGTTTGGACATTTTGCAAAGTAGTTAATGATTGGGGCTTCTGATCTAATAAAACTCCTGACATACTAAAGTGGCCTGTGAGTCACTCCTTTCTGCTGTTTCAGAAAGCCAACTAAAATCCTTACCCAATTTCTGGACTTGATAAAGAAATTCCCCTGACCTCACCCTATTATGGATAAGTAACCACAGGAATTTCTCCCCCCCACACACACACATCTAAGCCCAGTAATGCCCCCACCCACATCTGGTATCCATTGCCTGTTCTCCATTAAACCCCCTATAGGGTATAAAATGTCTGAATCCCAATTTTAAGTGTGTACTTCCCCTATCAGAACTCTCTCCTCCTCAAGCTGAATGAGTTTCTCCTATCTGTAGGGACAAACCTCTGTCTGTTTATAATGCCAGACAGTGTATGTATATACTATTGGGGGGAGGGGATGCTGATTGTTATATAGCATAATAATAAATCTATTTACTCCAGCTTCCTTTTTCCATCTAAGTTGAAAACTGCACCTTCATGGGTCTTCTGGAGTGGGGGGAATTAGATGGAAAAAGGAAGCTGGAGTAAATAGACCCAGGTACCTTTGACTATATCAATCATGAATCCGTTGGATAAAGTGAAACTCAAGAGTGAGTGGAATCCCTTTGGAGTCAGGGGATATCTTCATGATCCTTATGAATAAAACTCCATCATTCTCCCCTATAGGTCCATTCTTGGGGGATTGTAAATGGGCCAAGATATTCAAAAATAGAAACAGATAGACATTCACATTTTAAGGAGTTGCACATTTTAAGAAATCATGAAATGTAGTGTGACTCTTGGGCAGAGCAGTACTTTTTACACAGTATAGTAGAAAGAAAAAACAGACTTGGGATCAGGAAATCTAACTCAATAGCCTCAGCTCTCCCAATTACTGTATGATCAGCTTCTCTGAGCCTTGTTTTTTCTTCTGTAAAATGGAGGTAATGGTATGTACACCCCAAAACTTATAAAATCATTATGTAAAGCACATTTAAGCCATGAAGCACTATTTAAATAACAGCGACTTTTAATATTAGAAAAAAAACACTAGAAGGAAAACTCAGACAAAGAACAAGTCCTATATCCTATTAAAAAAAAAGGTTTTGCCACTTTACAGATATACTCAGGGACCAGTAAATTCTAGGCTAAGATGCATACTTCTTGTTTTGGGGAAGCTATGCTGGTACAGTGCTGAGGAGACCTATAATGCTACAGCTCTTTTTTGTGGCTAAAAATCTTCTAATCCATTTACTGTCTTCAATTATGTCTGAAAGATGGCCCAAATGACCTTTTAAGTCCATTCTTTCCTCTGATCATTTGACTCTACTATTTTGGCTTTTATGTTTAAATTTTCCCTATTAAACTAAAAGAGAAAAGGATGTGAATGAACATGATTAGAAATATTTTAAACTAATAGAAATCATTAGAATTATTTCTACTTAGTGCATAGAGAAGAAATTTGTGATTACTGAAAGTGAAAGGACAAAATTTCACTTCAAATATTTTAGTCATTTTACCTTATTATATGGAATAAATTTGGAATGCTTACCTTAGAATGAAAAAAGATCTATGTTATTAAAACATTTCTTTGTTCTCCTAATTGATGCTCAGTCTAGTTAAATTAGTCCCAGTTAAACTCTTTATGAGCAAAAAATAAACACTGTTGAGATAAAGGAATTGGGAACTGCAGAACTGAAATACCACCATGTAGAGAGTGGCCATCCATAGCCTAGACTCCGATTGGCCAACCATCAGGGAGAGAGCCCGGCTGATAGCTCTACTCAAGAGTCTTCCAGTGAATGGTGGGCGGGAGGAGGGGGCTACCAGGGGGGAAAGGTTTAAATAAGTTAAAAGAACCAGAAAATTCAACAATGTGTCACAAATGTTAGGGTCATTATGCCTGGGTAGCCCCGGATATTAACAGTTGCTGAAAGTGAAACACTATCCTCAACTTAGCAGGCAATGAGTCCTGCTCAGAACCAGAGATCTTCTGTATAACGGGGCTGGCATTTTACAGTTCAGTGCTAGATAAAACCGACCTTGGTATCTTCCTTGGCCTTCTTTCTGTGCATATTTCGCACTGCAACGATTTAGGGTCCATAACGTGTCACTTGCTAGAGTTATAACCATAGGGCCCACTTGAAATATGTATGCATAGAAAAAACATTCAGTGAACTGCAAACATTGTAACAAATCCAGAGCCTTTCTGTAGGTTTAAAGTTTTACCCAGAGATGGAAATGCTCTGGGTTAATCATGCTAAGATTGCTACCAGTGAATGGTTTGCATTGCAAAGGCTGGAATCCCTATACCACCCCCCAATTTCCCCTCCCCAAAGACTGATTATGCAAAATATTGTCTGGACTAATGCTGAACAATTTGCCTAGAATATATGTGTATATATTTAGGATATATACATATACACATATGAGATACATATACATATGCATACATATAAGGTAAATATATCCACATAGGATGTATATACACACACATACACGTGTGGGATATATACACATAAATGAGTTGTACTCACATTTGGGATACATACGTATATGGGATATACAGATACACACACATATACATACATACATACACACGGGTGATATAAAAAACAGCAGGACCGTCTTCATTTTCAATTGCTTATCTACAAAAGCAAGATAAACATTTGAAGATATTCAGTATAGGTTTTGCTGGAGTTCCAGAAATTTAAAGCAAGAACTATTTTGTTTTGTTTTTTCCCTCCAAATACGTCTTTCCCATGCATGCGCATTTATTACAGAACCAAAACACAAATATTCTGTGTCCATCATGTCCATCTCCCAAGCTGACACAACGTAAAGTAATGATTTCTATTAGGACAGCTAGGTGGTGCAGTGGATAGAGCACCAGGCCTGGAGTCTGGAAGACTCATCTCCCTAAGCTCAAATCTGGCCTTAGACACTTAGTAGTTGTGTGACTAGACACTTAATCCTGTTTGCCTCAGTTTCCTCATCTGTACAATGAGGTGGAGGAGGAAATAGCAAACCACTCCAGTAACTTTGCCAAGAAAACCCCAAATGGGGTCACGAAGAATCACACAAGACTGAAAAAAGACTGAACAGCAATATACGTTTCAAAATTAAGTCAGTCCCATTAAAGCTATTTAGGAGAATTAGGTAAGAGCTGGGATTCATCTGTATCAGATAATTCACAGTAGGCTCCACTTTAAAACTTGACTCAAAACCTCAGGTGGTGAAGTTTGAGGATGGCAAAGGACTATTTCTCCATTTAAACCAAGAGTGAGAACACATCAATAATATAGTGCTTTCTCCTTCGAGAACTTGTACCCTATTCCAATGAATTGTTTCCTCTTCAGAGAGATAAATTTTACAAGTTAAGTATTTCCATTCAAAGACAATCTCCAGATTCACCCTATGATGTGAACAATGCATTCATTGCTGCTGAAGGACTTAATTGTCTGTGTGTACCCTCCTCTGAGTAAGGGATATATTACTAAATACCCAGTAGTTGATCCTTCAGAAGAATAGAATACCCTGGGAACAGTTGCTATTTGGCCAGAGCATTGCCAATATTCTCTTGCCTAATGAGAGCACACCATTGCCTTGTCTCACATCCAGGGACTTAAACTCAATGGGGATAGGTTGGCATTCATTGATTTAGAATATTCATTGCACAGCTCAAACAAACAAAACAAAACACAACTCTGTGGTGGAAGCAATTAGTATTCAAACCAATATGACTCAGCTCATGAGTGTGGGGAATATCATTAAGATCTGTACTTGATTTACATATACTGCACAATTATGAAAGTAAAAGACAGGGAGGAATCACTAAGGTTCTATAAATGTACTCTGGGTCAGAGGAACAGATGGTAAAAGGAGTGGGTAGGAAAATCAACCTGGAGCATGAAGAAAGCCAAAGAATTCCATCCTTACGGTAATGACCAAAAATTGACCTATGAAGCCACCGATACCTTTAGGATAAGCCACAGGGTTGATGGTGTTACTTGGTTCTTAGCATCCTTAGAGGATGGACTCCTGCTCCTTTTTCCAGTGGTAAATCATGTTCAGATCAGTCCACATCATGTAATTTTTTTCAAAAAAAGAATTTTAACCCCATTGTGAAAATTACATATAGTTCGCAGAACTTTAGGGTTAGAAGGGGTCTCAGAAGCCACCCAGTCCAACTAATAATAATTTTTTTTTACAAATTCTTCTACAACATACTCAACAGGAGGTCATCAAAACTTTGCCTAGAAAACTCCATTAAGCAACCCCCATTATCTGCTGGAACAACTCATTCCTGCTTTTACATAACTCTAAGTGTTGGGAAGTTGTTGTTTTCTGTCCTTTGCATCATGTAGACCTCTCTCTTTAAAACTTCTAATCATCACCCCTACTTCTGTCCTCTGGGCTAAAATAGAACAAATCCAATCCCTCTTCCATGGGCCAGTTCTTTAATACTTAGAGACATATTCTCCCTCAGTCATATCTTCTCCATAGTCATTTCTTTGTATAGAACTTATATGGAATGAATTCCTGGCCTTTTGCTCACTAGTCCTTTGTGAGCTAGTCCTTTGTGTGTGGGTACTAAACTGAACACAGTACTCCAGAGGAGGGTCTGACTGGGGAAATTCAATTCCATAAACACTTAGTAGGTGGCTACTATATGTAAAGTACTCTAAAGAATACTTGGAAGATAAAGAAAAAAATAATCATTACCTGCCTTTGAAAAGTTTCCGTTCTACTGGGACAGATGTCAGGGCTGAGGGCAACACACACAAAGGTAAGAAAACAGGGTAATTTGAGAAGAAAAGGAACAATACTTGTTGGGAGTGGGCAGATCTGGTAAAACTTCAGAACTGTGGGACTTGGGAGGAACATTAGGATTCTGAAAGGCAGAGAGGAGGAGGGTGTGCTGTCCAGGGGCGGAGAAAGGCTTTTCTAAATGTACAAATGTGGGTAATGGAACGACAAGTTTGTGGCATCTCTTTGGTTGACAGAAGGTAGATGAGAGGGAGCAATGTGAACTGAAGAAAAACGCTGGACCGAATACATTGGAGAGGATCAGAAACGGCAAACTAGAGACTCTGAATTTCACCCTACAGGGAAGAGGACAGTGACATGGTCAGGCCTGCACTTTGGGAAGATTATTTTGGTAGTTTCATGAAGGATAGATCAGGGAAGGCCAGGAAACAAGAAGCTAGTATAAAAATCTGAAGGAGAGGTGATGAAGACCTGAATTAGGCTGGTGTCTCTGTTGGTAGAAAGATGAGGACGGGGACAGGAGATGTCACAGAGCAAAAGACAGGAAAGAGTTGACAAGGTTCTCTAGAGGGACTCCACTCCTGACTCTCTGAACACCTCCCTCATACCCCTAGGCAGAAACTACCTCCTCCTCTGCCCCTCCTCTCTCCCGATTCTCAGCTCCCGCTTATGCATTGTCTTCCCAAATTAGGTTGGAAACTCCCTTTAGGGCAAAGAGTGCCTCTCTTTTTTGCCTTTATTTATATTCCCAGCATTTGGCACGGTGTCTGGTACGTATTAAGCACTTAATAAATGCTTCCTGACATATTGTTTGGAATAGGCAGGACACGTTCTTTGCCCTTCAACAAATGACCTAGAAGAGGGTAAGGCATGTACCTCTCTCCTATACGAGACCCTAAGAGATTAGTGCCCTAAGTCACTAAAAGCTACATACTCTGAGAGTTTAGAGTAGAGGTGTGCCACTTCTTTTTGAGAGAAGAACAGAGATATCATGGAGGAGGTGACATCTGAGAGGAACCAGGAAGGATGAATGGGATTTCCTTTGTCAAACATAAAGAAAACAAATACCAATGGTGGGAACAAAAGGAGTGAAATCAGAGAGGTGGGAAAGCACCGTGTGTACTTATAGAATGACTAGTAGTCCAAACTGGATAAACATATCCAGGGGCTAGGCAGCTCAGTGGCTCTGCAGATAGAGGGCCAAGCCTGAAGTCAGGAAGACTCATCTTCCTCAGTTCAAATCTGGCCTCAGACATCAACTAGCTGGATAACCCTGGGCATGTCCCTTACCCCTGTTTGCCTCAGTTTCCTCATCTGTAAAATGAAATAGAGAAGGAAATGGCAAACCACTCCAGTATCTTTGCCAAGAAAACCCCAAATGGGGTCATGAAGGGTCAGACACGACTGAAAAAATGACTGAACAAAAAATTCAAAAGCTAGGGTTCATGTTAGTGAGCATTGGGAGGCAGAGCTAGAAATGCAGCTTGGGTTCAGACTTGGGGTTCCTTAAATGATGGGCTAAGGAATTTAGACTTCATCCTATAAATAATGAGGACTACCACTGTGGTGCTATAATTGGAGCTTGCTAGGACCTGTGATTTCAGTGGTATGGGGAGGTTCAATCAATCTGTCAATATGCATTTATTATGTGCCTATTATGTGCTAAACACTGGGGATACAAAAAGGCAAAAGACTGTTTCTACCCTCAAGGAGGTTACAATCTAATGAGGGAAACAACAAACAAACAAATATATACAAACAACTTATATACAGGACAAGTGGGAACTAACTAAAATATGGAAGATATTAGAATTAAGAGAGGTTGGGAAAGTTTTTCTTAAGAAGGGCTTTTAGTTGAGACTTGAAGTCAGGGAAACCAGTAGGTAGAATGGAGGTGGGAGAACATGGGGGACAGCTGGAGAAAAGGCCTGGAGTGGAGAGATGTTTGTACAATAGCCAGGAGGCCAATGTCACTGGATAGAAGAGTATGTGTCAGAAAGTACTGTAAGATGACTGGAAAAGTAGGAGTGGGCTGGGTTATAAAGAGCGTTGAATGTCAAAGGATTTTGTATTTGATCCTAGAGGCAATGGGAAGCCAGTAAAGTTTATTGAATAGAGAGTGCCATGGTAACACCTGTACTTTAGGAAAAATCACTTCAGTGCCTGAATGAAGGATGGATTAGAGTAGAGAGAGACTTTAGGAAGGCAGATTCCTGAGCAGGTTATTGTAATCATCCAGGTGTGAGGTGATGAGGGCCTCTACCACTGGTGGCTGTGTCAGTAGAGAGAAGGGGGTGTATTGGAAAGATGCAGTGAAGCTGAAATTAACTGACCTTGGGAACAAATTGGATGGGGGTAGGGAGCAGTGGTGAGGGACAGGGAGGAGTCAATGATGAGTCAGGCTGTAGACCTGAGGGACTGGGAAAAGGTGTTGCCCTGGATGGTAAAAGAGAAGGTGTGCATGAAGGTTCAGAAGTGTGGAGTTTGGTGGGGGGAAGATAATGACTTCTCTTTTGGACATATTGAGCTTAATATGTCTCCTTGACATCCAGCTCAAAATGTCTAAAAGGCAGTTGGAGAAATGGGAATGGAAGTCATTAGAGAGATAGGGGCAGGGAGGTTGATTTGAGAATCATTAGTAGAGATGATAACTCCAAGGGAGTTGATGAGATCACAAAGTGAAGCAGGATAGAGGGAAAGAGAAGAGGACCCAGGACAGAACCCTAAGAGACACCTAGGTTAGAGAGTATGATCTGGAAGATGATCCAACAAAGGAGACAGAGAAGAAGTGGTCAGAGAGGGAGGAGAAAAACAAGGAGAGAGTGATGTCCTAGAGAGAATGGAGGCTCAGGGAACAGAGCAATCAACAGGGTCAAAAGCTTCAGACAGGCCCAAAAGGAGGAGGATGGAGAAAAAGCCTTTGAACTTGGTAACTAAGGGATCATTAGTAACTCTAATGGAGACACCTCTTTCAATGGCACAGTAAGGCTGGAAGCCAGATTATAAGGGGTGAAGAAAAAATTAAGAAACTCCCTTTGTCAGTGCAGGCTGGCAGCCTGTCTACCATGCACAGCTTTAGACAGCTGCCTGGAGTATGGAAAGTTTAAATGACTTGGCCAGTGATACTTTAAGAAGATGGCTCAGGTGGGAGAAATTGAAATAGTGGATGGAGCAGAAATGGATACAATTAATAGTCCACAGTCACAGTCTACATTTGAGATGGTGAGGACTTGACCCAATATGAGGGCAGTGGGAACAGAAAGAGATGGGAAGGAGAGAGTTTATTTATTTCATTTAGTAATCATCATAAAGGTTCATGGACTAAAGCTATGAACCAATCCATCTGTGTTTAAGAAACAAAATAAAATTTCTAACAACTTATTTTAGATAGGGTGTAGGTAGGGACTGGACCCATATGGCAAAGTCCTGGATAAGGAAGTTCCATCTGCCTACCTAGAGCACTGAGACAGGACTTTAAAAAAGTTACATGATAACTTTATTACATATTTAAAAGAAATAGTAAATTGTACATAATAGATTTGCAGTTTCATGTAAAATCATCTTTTTTCTATTCCTCTATGTCATAGAAATGCTTATTTCTTAGGTTCAAAATAAATACATTTAAAAAAATAAAAAATAAAATTTCCTAGTGCACTGAGATATGACTTGCTAAGGGTCAGAGAACATATGTATCAGAGGCAGGATTTGAACTCAGGTCTTCCTGGCTCCAAAGTCAGATGTACCATATCACATGGCTATTAACAGAAACAGAGAGAGACACAGAGAAACAGAGACAAAGAGAGACAGAGAGAGACAGAGACAGAAACAGAGACACACAGAGAGAAAGAAAGAGACAGAAAAAGAGGGAGGGAGGGAAGGAGAGAGAGAGTTTTAGAATTCCAGTATTACTTTCAGAACAAACTATTCCTAATAAATGCTCACATACCCATCTTTAATGAGATCATATTTATAAAAAAAATGCTTAGTACAGTGCCTGGAACATAGTAAGCAACTAATAAATGTTTCTTACCTTCCCCCTTCTGAAGTAACATTATTCACATAAACTGAATTAGTGGAGTCTGGTGACTTACACCTTAAGCCCACCCAACGCCATGATTTCAGGAATCATTAATATCATCCTATGAGATTGGTAATTTCCATTTCATATCCATCCTGATACCAAGTATGTGATGATGAATAATTGATTTTAAAGAAAAAAAGTTAAAATCAAATTATATTTAAAAAGACATTAAACAAATGTTTGAAAGCAAGAAGGGTTTGTGAGGAACCCCACTGAGCACTTTTGTCTGCACTGTCTGACATGCAGACTTTCCACATATTAGTGTGGCTGTGACAGCAGCCCAGAGAAGCATTTGTGGTACAGCTGTTGGAGTTTCTATTCCATAGCAAAAGCCAGAGGCAGCTAGATCTTGAAACGAATCCCCACAGATTCTGAACAATGATAAACTATATTCCATTAATCTCTTCTCTGCAGGACTCAGCATTTAAAGTAGCACCCTAACTCAACCTCTTCCCTCAAAGTTTCTATTCGGCTCCAGACCTTCCTCACAACTGGGCAGAAGATTGTTTTGACTGGAATCAGACAGGCAGAAGTGCCATGCTGCCAAATGCTTCTTTGTACAACACCTGCTGCCAGCTTCTAAATTCTTGTTATCTCCACACCATGTTTTAATCTTTTAACAGTTGGCTTATTGGTGCGGAGAGAAGGGGTCTTTTGTGTTTCTCCTGGGTTGGCACCCAGTCCTTGCACCATGCTGTTCTTGAAGAGATATTTTGCTGGACAGTACCCAAGTGATCTAGATAAAGCAGAGGCGACGTGGGCCAGCCAGCCCAGCTTCATTTGATGGGTTTTTTTAAGCCCACAGAGCATGGGGCATCATCACCTCTAAGGAGTGACGATGGTGATTAACTTTCTCTTCTGTTACTTCACCTTCTTTTGATTTCATAGCTTAGCTCCAGAGTGATTGCCTGCAGAAGGGGACTGTGGAGATGGAGACTTGTGAAATTGGATGAAGCCCCATAACATGGGATAAGAAACATATTCATAACCTGTGACATCCTATGCCAAAATGTTTTCAAATACTATCCTTATCAGTATAGATGCATGGGAGGGAATTTATTTCATCCATACTCATATCCAAATGAATACTAAACACTTGTGTGTGTGTTAGAAAGACCTTTTAAAGTTCTTCTCAGAAAGAAATGCCTGTTTCATCAGTTCTGTGAAATACACAAGGAAGCCACCTCCTTTAAAATAATCATTAAAATATCAGAAACACCTGGCCATGTAACCTTGAGCAAGTTACTTAACCCCAATTGCTGAGGGGCGGCCAGGTGGCTCAGCGAGTAAGAGCACCGGCTCCAGTGTCGGGATGACCTGGATCAAATCTGGGCTCAGAGACTCAGCACCACACCCAGAAATAACTGGCCGTGTAACCTTGAGCAAGTTACTTAACCCCGATTGCTTAAAAAAAAATCATTAAAATAAAGCTTGGGTGAGCTGGGCTGATGCATAAAGTGTCATCGATGAGTGGGGGGTATGTCTACATTTTGTGGGCTACGTGAAAACTCTCCAACTAATCCTTTTTTCCCAAACCACTTATGACGCTGGGGCAGTCCACTGATAAAACAGTAAGTGGATGATAAGGGAAGCAATATTAGTTCCTACCTAGAGGTTGGATTAGAACAACTAAGTCCTAACTTCCTTTTGAATGATATACATAGGAGCTCTATGACCAAAGCCTTTACTTCTCAAGCCAAAAGAATAACTGTTGTGCAGACTTCGTTTAACATATAATTTTAATGTTTTCACTTTTGAAATTGATTTTAATATCTGTCGTAGTAAATCCTTCCACTTAAGAAAAGGAGTTACAGAGGATTCTGTCTAGTTCCGTGAGCACTTAATAATCACCTAGTTCTATGTGCCAGGCTTCAGAAGATGAAGACAAAAACAGAATGAGTCTCAGTCCTCAAGAGCCTTGTATTCTATGAGAGAGATACAACATATACACATATAAGTAAATACAAAATCTGACAACAAATCCACGATTTAATAAGCACCATATATCAGGCATATATATACGTCAGGCACTAGAAATACAGAGACAAAAAGGAAACAGTCCCTCAAAGAACTTCCAAGAACTTACATTTTGTCAGGGGAGATAGCCAATTAATTCATCATGTGCAACACGGACACCTAAATATACATACATACATGCATACGTGTGTGCATACACACACATCTGTGTGCAGATATGTGAAGATACATACACATATATAATCTGCACAACAGCAAAGATGGGAAGTGAATTATCTTGTGTGAGAAATGCCAAGGACAGCTTGGCCGGAACAAAGGGTGAATGAAAGGGGATGCTAGCTAGGAAGGTCAGAGAGAGGCTTTGGAGGACTTCAAGATTCTGCTCTAACTTCATCTTCAGCCCAAGGTTCTTTCTGGGTGCCTACTCCCTGCCTTACCGCTGGTGCCTTCCCTCTAAAATGACTTTTCCTTTACATTATATGTATCTTGTATGGACCTGGTGATTCGCACGGCCTCTCTCCCTTTCCATTGTGAGCTGCTTAATGGCAAGGACCATGTTTTTGCCTTTCTTTGTGTCCCTAGCACCTAGCACAGTGCCTGGAACATAGTAGGTATACATAAATGCTTGATGATGATGATGTGATGGTGAAGATCCCTACTTATCATGGCATTTATTTAACATAAGTACAACTCAGGGGCGGCCAGGTGGCACAGTGAGTAAGAGCACCAGCCCCAGAGTCGGGAAACCTGGGATCAGTTCCAGCCTCAGATACTCAGCACCCACACAAAAATAACTGGCCATGTAACCTTGAGCAAGTTACTTAACCCTGATTGCTTTAAAAAAAATAAGTACAAATCTATGCTTTAGGAATATCATTTTGACAGCTGAGTGGAGAAACTACTTGGAGAAAGAGACTTGAGGTGGGGAGACCAAATATGAAACTATCACAACTGTCTAGGAAAGAAAGGGGTGATACAGACCTAGACTAAGGAGACAGACCCATGAGTGGAGTCCAAGACATGGATACAAGGGATATTATGGAGCTAGGATTGAAAAGGTTTGAAAATTGATTGGGTGTGTGGGGTGAGGGAAGAGGGAGAGGGAAAGTTGAGGATGACTGTTAGGTTTCAAAAATATAGATTAACTAAATCCAAAGTAATTTCAAGTGTTGCAGGGGTCTCTAGAAGCTACAGGTATCAGGAAAGGCCACTGGTAGGATGGAGCACTTGAACTGAGACTTGAAGTGACCTACGGATTCTGAGAAGTAGAAAAAGAGGGGATAGGATTCTAGGTTCAGAGATATTGCAATCAATCAATGACAGATAGATTGATAGATAGATAATAGATAGATAGATAGATAGATAGATAGATAGATAGATAGATAGATAGATAGATAGATAGATAGATAGATAGA
>NW_027185804.1:20769248-20826457 GCF_028583685.1 Petaurus breviceps papuanus
AGATAGATAGATAGATAGATAGATAGATAGATAGATAGATAGATAGACAGACAGACAGAGATAATCAATGTGTATAGCTTTGTGGATGACTTTCTTTACCTAGCCCACTGCATCATGGACAAAATAACTCATTCAGCTGTTCTTTACAATGGCTAAACTTTAAAATTGGCTCATAGAATTGCCAAAGGTCTATAGTCTGCTGTTGTGTTGTACTTATAGATGGTTCAGCAATTTTTAAAAATAGTGCCAATTAAGTGACAATAGATTTTTACCGAGAGCTGTATTTGCCAAATTGTTCATTTGTGATAGATTCCAGATCTCATTCTAAATGGATAAAGGAGCAACAGGTTGTAATTGTCAGGGTTATCTCAAACCCTGAGATTGAAGAGTGTGGATTACATGTCCCAAATTCCTCTCTGTAGGAAAGGTTTTACTTGTCAATAGGAGATTAAAAATAACAGTCAGGGGTTGGGCAATAATATCTCTATCTCAAGGCAATTTTAGCACGTATGCATCTGAGGCTTTTGCCTTTTTCTCCCCCATAATCCTCTTAGTGTCTTCTTTACCTCAATGAGCAGGAAGATTCTGAAATAAAGCATCCTAGAGATGCCTGTCACCCCTGCCCTGAATTTATCTTTAAAGGTGCTCCTTTTCAAGTTATCAAATTACTATTCCCAACACACTTCACCTTCCTACATGTAATTGGAGATATTTTCTTGAATAGATTTTAGAAGACCTCATGGCTAAGAACAGCTTTCCTTTCAAAGCTTCTCTTTACTAACCAACCTAACTTGTCTTTGTTTGCTTTATTCTCGTTATTATATCTAGATGGGACTTTTATTCAAATCTCCCTCATCCTTCCTATGTATATACCTAAACTTAGAAAGTTTAAGATCAGCCCACCCTCATTACATTTCACCTGTTAAACAGCTCCCATCATATAATAAAATACTGTCACATATAAAATGAGTTCATCTCTGATCATTCACCTTTAGTTAGGAAAAATAGATGCTTATACTAGTATAGTAATTCAGTTTGATAACATTTTGGCAGTTGGCAGAAATAGATGATGGCAGATAGATGACCCTGCATTGGGTGCAAGACCACACTAATAATTTAAAAGATCTCCTGTTCTACAATCAATCAGTTGACAATTAACAAACATTCATTAAGGACTCAATAGCTAAGTGCTGGGGAATATAAAACACTTGCAACCCTCAAGGAGTTTACAGATTAATGTGGAAGAACAAATTTGTTCTATGAAGTTTGGATCCAGTCGAAGGGCCACCCATGAGGACCTAGGGGGCCACACTTGAGGACCTAGGGGGCCACATGTGGCCTTGAGGTCACAGGTTCCCCCTCCCTGAACTATACCATCATTCAACTAAGCAGGATGATGAATCACACTACTACTTTCTGAAACAGAGGACAAGAATTAGGAGTTCTTGTATTTGTATTCTTAGCATCAAGGATTATGCCTTTGAACACAGCAGATTTTTAAATAAATGTTCATTAAATTGAATTAAATTGAATGGCACCAGGCTAAGAAAACAGAAAGCCTATTTCTTTGTCAGCATAATAATGAGGAAGTTTGGACTACTAGATGCTCTCAAAGGCCCTTTTAGCTTTGATGTTCTATGATTCCAATATTTCCTTGATTACAAAGACTTAGGGACACCAAGTATCACCTACAAGTATCGTCTTATTTCGTCTGCTAGACTGTAGCTCATTGAGGACACGGCACCACGTTTGCAAGTTTATCACATTGTGCATGTGTACAAATGCTTAGAGAACTGTTGTTGAAGTATGAGAGTTTTGGGGGGCAACTATTAGACTTACATTTAATAAAATGAACTTTAGTCATCATATAGGCATTTATAATGCAGAGCTTTTCCTGCTTTTATGAAATAAAAATGTAATTCAAGACAAATAAAATAAGAAAGCAAGAAAAAATAAAAACGAACATAAATCAGAAAAATCTGTATAGCAATGATCTGAGGTGACTGAACCAATTCCCACTTGCACTAACAAGTCAGGTGAGTAAAATAAGTCTGCTCAGGACTCTAGAGCTACTCTTTAAAGGCTGGGAGCCATCCATTTGTTGAGGCTCATTATGCTCAGACTGCCTTCAGCTGATCTAGGAAGCTATTAGGACAATAATGGGAAGATAAGAAATCCTCCTGATCATCTAATGGGGAAATGGGGAGAGAAGAGACTGAAACCAAGGCAAAGGCTGAAGCTTCCCTCTTTCCCTCACCCCTCCCAGTGGACTTCCTCTTGGGATTCATCTAGAATTCCATCTCTTCTCCACTTGCTTGAAACTTCCAGTTCGGAATCTGCTCCCTGGTTTTACACAGGCCAATATGAGCACAATCTATACATCATCTCAGCTGATGGAGGATTTTTTTTCCCCCACTTACGCCTACCATTGATTGATTGGGATGTTATCTTAGTCTGGTCAAGGTATTTGGGGTAGTATTAAGGAGGATGGGGGTGATTTAATTGGTTTGTTCAATTAATTCCTACCCTTACATATATAGTTAGACATTAAATAAACATCTACCCCCAAAAGATGGCCAGTGATGACGTACAAAATGGAAAACAAAAGAGCAAGAAAGACATCCCAACATTTTGAGCTAAATTAATTTTGTAAATTCCTTTTTTAGAAAGTATGTGTCCAGACTTTGCTATGGAGGCAATGTGGCACAATGACTCGAGAGCCTGACACTTAATAGCTGTGTGACCTTGAACAAATCACTAAACTTCTCTGGCTTCGGTTTCCTTATCTACAAAATGAAAGGGTTCAGAATAAATCTGAGATCCCTTCCAGTCTTAGATCTATGATCCTCTGAATAGCTAGGGTTTATAGCCAGGGTTCATCTTTTGATGACCAAAGTATTGTTAAACCCTAGTAGGCTTTTTAACAACCCTTTACCCATGGCCAATGAACTTCATTTTATAACCAATCCACATAGTATCTTTTCAACTCTGTACTCTTTAATAGAAATCCAATTATCTGGCAGCAGAATCAGTGTACCAGAATGAAAGCAATATTATACAAACACCAACAAATGCAATCATTTTAAAGTAACAACTACTCGATCACTGTCATAGTTTAAAGAAAAGAATTTAAAAGATGTAAGGATGCAAAATATAAAAGCAAGCAATAATTATCATGCAATTTATTTTTCTTTCATTTCCAAGTCTTTTCTTTCCTAAAAGAAAGTACAAAAATTGTAACATTCATTTCCATCATTACAATTGTGTCAGCTAGAGTCACACCTTCCTTGACAGAAGAAATAACCAAATGTTAAAGGGGGAATTGGAAGCTGAAAGCTCTCTTCCAGGAACAATCAATGATAAAAATTATTTATACCTATACAGTGTTTAAAGGTTTACAAAGACATAGTGCCTTCCCTCTGAGAATATCTCCAATTTATCCTGTATATATTTTATTTGTAAGTTGTTTGCATATTGTTCTCCCGTTGGATCGTGAGCTCCTTGAAGGCAAGGATTATTTTTGCTTTTCATGACATCACCACTACCTAGTACAGTACCTGGCATACAGTTAGCCTTCAACAAATGTTTGTTGACTTGATTTGACTTGACCAACTCTATGATATAGATTGTTGTTGCTGTTCAGTCATTTCAATTGTGTCTGATTCTTCATGACCCCATTTAGGGTTTTCTTGGCAAAGATCCTGGAGCGTTTTCTGTCTCCTTCTCCAGCCCATTTTGCAGATGAAGAACTAGGGCAAACAGGGTTAAGTGATTTGCCCAGGGTCACATAGCTAGTAAGTATCTGGGTCACATTTGAACTCAGGAAAATGAGTCTTCTTGACTATAGGTTTGACACTCTATGCACTATGGCACCACCTAGCTGCCCCATAATATGGGTAGTTTAGCATTATCTTCATTTTGCAGGTTTAAAGAGCTTGTCATTTCCTCATATTCATGAAGCTAAGAAGTAGCCTAATCTCAATTTGAACCCATGCTTTCTATCTCCAAGTCTAGAGTTCTGTCCACCAAATCACAATACTTCCCAGCGTGCCTATTGAAAGCTTAATTACAAATGTTGACATGATCAGTGGAACCAATTCTACAAGTTGGAATACTGAGAATGGAAATCTTGGAGCAAAATTTGTGACAATGTTTCCCTACCATTAACTAGGAAAGAAAGAGGGCTCAGACCAGTGGATGAGATGGTTTGGGTGGCTTGCTCAATTCTTTTCCTCATTCTGACTCCAGATACTCAAATGATAATCTATACAATAAAAATAATTACAATTATGAATAATCTGTTGTCCAGCTATGAAAATTAATCATTTTCTATGAAGAGATATTTTAAATTCTATCCATATTTCCACTTAAGAAAAATCTTCCTGATTGGAAAGAGAGAATTCTTCATATCAACTTTTAAATAGGTTTTCTGTGGTGATGAGGGGGAGGAGGTTGGATGATATCTGTCAGGTTTTTGTAAGACTCAATCACACATTATGTAACAATACATATTAATTGTCTCTTTCAAACCTCAAAGATCTGTAAAATCCCATTTTAGAGATGAGAAAACTGAGGCTGAGAGGTTAAGGGACTTGCCAAGTAACTCACAGAACAAGCAAGTATGAAAGGTTGGATTCAAACCCAAATCTTCGTGACTTCAAGGGCAGCCCTCTGTCCGTTACACAATACTAGTGACCTGGGTTTTATATTATAATGGAGGGCAAATATAACAGAAAAGCCATTCTTAACTATTTTTCTCAACCTCCACTTATGATAGCCTTCAAGTCAGGGTGCCATTCACATCCATTATTATGGTAGATAATGGATACCCTCCATGCCCAAACTGAATAGCTTGTCATTATTTCTTATGTTCATTTAAAAAAAGTTTTCAATCATTTATGGCAAAATATTGCTACTTATTAGTTCTGTGCCATTGGGGCAAGTCATTTCTTACTGCTTCCTCTTTGGTAAAAACATAGGTAATACTACCTACCTTACATGGTCATTCTGAGAGCTGAAGCAGAGTTCAAATCCTACTTCAGACCCTTACTAGCTGTGTGACCCTGGTCAGTACACTTACTCTATCTCAGTCTCAGTTTCCTCATCTGTAGAATGGAAATGAAGATACGTGCACCTTTTTGTGAGGTTGTTGTGAGAATCAAATGAGATGACATATATAAAGTACATTTATATGTATATTTACTTATATAAACCTTAAAGATATATATACATATATAATTTATATTTTTCATATTGTCCAATTTAGGCAAGGTTGTTATGTATTAGAAAGTAAGAAGATAATCCAAAGTGGTTTTTAAAAAAAAATTATGAAAAAGGTTGAAATCAATATCAAATGTTAAATTGTTTACAAACCATTTAATATTAAAGGGTCTAAACTCTCCAGGTCTAAGATGGGAACAGACTAGTTAAGAACAAACAATCAAAGCAAGAGGTGATTGTGAAGGAAGTAAAGAAGCAATATTGGAATCTAATATGTAAGCAAACTGTATATACTAGGGTCAGGAAATAATTCCCCTATTCTAACTCAGCAGTGGTCCTGTAGCTAAACTTGTTCAATCAGGTAGGAGGGTCATTTCTGTTATTCAGTGGACCTGCACTCCCAACATATGGAGTAATAATAGATCTAAGTAGGATTGAAGTTCAATAATATCATGACATCTCTTAAAGTTCTAGGATTTCATCGCTACCTGTAAATTAATAAATAAAAAAAACATAGCTACTCCCTTTGAAATGGCTAAATCTTATAATGTTGAGCTAATAGGGATTGTAGTTGGATTTCATCCAACACTCCCCATCCCAATTCGAGAGGTAAGAAAATAGAGGTGAAGTGGGGTCTGGCCCAAAGTCCCACTGGGCCAAAGCCATGATGATGATATACATTTCCTGACTCTCCATCCAATGATCTCAATGGGGTTTTTAAGAATGAGCATAGAGAGAGGAGAAAGAGTTATACAGATACAAGCACTCATTTAGAATTTAATAATCCCATAGAATAAATGTGTGTCCTCTGGCATTTGTGTTGAAATTGTACATAAATCTGTTATCTTACCAAACCTGGGATTTTATTTTGTCCCTTATCATGTCAGAAAACATAGAGGATTTTATATTATTTCTATAGCATATTTGTACAATTCTTGAAAGTTCACAAATGCCAAAGATAAAAGCCTTTTTCACTAGAGACCCATTATACTACAAAATCAATTTTTTAAAATAAATTAAGCTACAGAACTCATGACCCATTTCTTCATGTCTTCTTAACCATACACAGGGATGGTCTTCCAAACTTCCTTATTTCTGTCCAAGGTGCTGCTATCCTTTCAATCCTCCCAACTCATACCTTTGACATTTTCTTCATCTCCTCACTTCATCTTTCACATATCTAATCAGCTGTAAAATTCTGCCATTTCTCCCTTTACAACATCTCTTACATACAATCTATTTTCTCTTTAATCACACAATTCTTGCCTTCCTTCAGGCCCTCACCACCTCTTGCCAGAACTATTGCAATAGACTCCTAATTACTCTCCCTGACTCTAGTTTCTCACTACTCCAATCCATCCTCCACTCAGCTGTCAAATTCACTTCCCCCAAGTGTAAATTTGACCATGTCACTCCCTTATTCAATAAATTGCAATAGTTCCCCACCTCTATTTGGCTTTTAAAGTCACCCTGGAGCCAGCCTATCTTTCCGCACTCAAGTATATTACTTCCTTTCTCATACTCTACATTCCAACCAAACTAGCCTTCCCTGTCTGGTACTTTGCCTTCCATCCCTAAGTCTTTGAACTGTCTCTTCCTGATACCTGTAATATGATATTTCCTCCTCACCTCCACCTCATAGAGTCCTTGTCTTCCTTTAAGACTCAGCTCAAGCACCAATGTTTGCATGAAGCCTTTCCTGATACCCACAATTACTAAAGTGCTCTCCTCCTCATTAATTAGTTTGGTAATTACTTTGTTGTTCTGACTTTACTCTATATATTACTTTGTTATTTAGTTTTATTATATATGTATAAGTAGTATATATTTACACATATATACCTACAGAGAAAGAGAGAGGAAAGAGAGACAGACAGAAAGTGGAAGAGAGAGGGAAGGAGGGAGAAATGGAAGACAGGGGCAGAAAGACAGAGGCAGAAACAGAGATAAGAAGGGGAGATGTTAATATCCTGATCATAAACCAATGTCACTTGTTTCAAAGAATAGCTTACAGATAAAAAGTATATATGACTATTCTCTCAAACAATTAAAATAAACAATATTAATGCTGCATAACTCCAGAGACAAATGAGAATGAACTATGGCTTCTGAAAGAAATGATAATTTTAATTTAATTATCTGAATTGTAATCTACCAAAAACCCAAATGTTCATGTAAGAAATATATGGCATCCTTCAAATACTTTTTCACATTTCACATCTCTCTATTTGTAACATTCCCATGTATATGTTGGGACTAGAAATGAAAAACACACTGAAACATGGTGACAGAAAAGAGCTTTATTGTCCACCAAAATGTTAGGCTGATTTGGCAGCTACCATTTGCTAATGGTAAGACATTCATGAGCTAAAAGGGAGAGGAGATTCCTTTCTGGGATTCTAGAATTTGATGAAATGCTAAGGAGAAAAATCAAATTGAACAAAGCCAGTCATTTTTGTCTTATCTCAGAGAATGGCCAATGAATCTTCCATAAATGATTCTGTCATGGTAGGAGACAAAAATTAAATGTTGAGATGAACTTATTTCAAAATTAGAGCATTAAGAAAATCTATATATAAATATATATGGACATATGCACACACATATACATAGAGAGGGAGGGAAGGAGAGAGGAAGAGAGAGAGAAATCAGATCATCATGTGATGGAACCAAGAAATCTGACCACTATAGACCTCATATCAACATATTATCCCCATGTAGTATAATCAGTAATGAAAAAAATGAGTGATCTCATTAGAACACTGTTCCTTATAGGTACAAAATTACACAGTAAATCACATGTTTCCTGAATGTAATTTTAGAAGAAATCTGCAAGTAGGACAAAGCTAACTAAGCACATTTTATACTTACAAGTGTTCATTATTTGTAAAAACTAGAAAACTATCAGTAGGAAAAATAAGTAAAACAGTAAAGCAACATGTAGCTATCTACAACACTCTAGTTCCTTAACCTAGTCAGTTCTGGAAAATGCCAGTTACTTGGCATCTTGCTAGTTATTCCACAAAAGTGATCCAATTAGCTAAGAACAAGTGTTTTATCTTATTAAGATACAGTATTATGGCAAACATCATCAAGAAGATCAATTTAATTCAATCATCCCTTTCACTTTGACATGATATTAAGAAGGAACAATAATGACATTGATTTTATTAAATTATTCTCTTTTTATGCAGAATAATTTCTTTCTAATTGACTACAGAAAGTGCTTGGGAAATTATTCAAGGATTCCTTTCACTTTGGAACTCATTATTGCTTCATCAGTGTAAAAACAAATCTAGTCACAATATGGTTAAATTATTTTTCAAAGGTTGCCTGGTTACAATTCCTTAAGGCTCTACAGTACCTTTAATTCTGGAAACTACACAGAGCCAAGCCCAATCAAGCACTCTTATTTGGAGGTACATGGAGGCATTGAATATCATCTTGGAATATGTCTAACTACATAAAGTCAAGTCCAATCAATCACTTTTATTTGGACGTTCATGGAGGCTTTGAATATCATCTTGGAATATGCCTGTGCATGGGTGCCTGTGCCCTTTTGCATATATGATGCTATACTGGAGATTTTTCATCGGCCTTACATATAAAAAGATAGAAATTGCAAAAGTTCACTTCTGGAATTGATATACACTCCCTCTGCTAAAGTTTGTATGCTTTACTCTTATATGTATATCAATGCCACACATATAAACTATCTTCTTCTCCTCTGTTCCACAAAGACAAATAATATGAACTAAAAGAAAAATTTTAAAATAGAAAAGTATGTTTAAGTTTCCTAATGACTAGTTCCAGAGTTCATCTAGATGTGTCCTGTCAAAATACGCAGAAAGCTCAGTCTATTCCCCATGATCACAACATCCTGGGTCACGAGCAACTGTTCAGTATTGCTGCTATCTCAGCTCTGGGACTTTGATAATTTTTATTCAGGAATTTACCAATCTAAAAACTTACACAATCCTCAGCTGGAGTCAGTAATTATTATGAGCTAATGCAAGACCATCTTTTTTGGGGGTGGGCTAACTTTGGTAGGATGAGGTTTACAAGCTTTTTACCCGTTTATCTTGAGCTGTCCTGTCATTGGTGCTTAAAAGGTTAAGACTTTATTTGTGAAAACATAGAGAGATAGTGGGGAATCATGTTGTCTATAGCTTCATAAATCTTGCTTAAGATCCTTTTCAATTACCATCCATTTCTCCTTTAAAAAGGGACAAAAAATAGAGGAGTGGAAGCAGGTCAGGGCAGTGTGCGACAATGACAGTGTGATGGGCTTGGACCCCCTGTGGTGTTTCCATCTGCTATCATTAAGGTGACTATTCAGACATGAAAAAATCCCTCTTGCTGTGCTGACAGGCAGACATCAAGAACGATGACAAGGCATTAAGACAGAAAGTCAGAGAGAGAGATGTCATATTCCACAAACAATACTGCCTCAAACGAGACCCCTGAAATTTTATTGGAATTTAAAATAAAAATAAAAGGGGTATTACTTGGAGGTTAGCTGGCATCCTTTTGTGTTAGCGATGATGATGGAAAGACTGCTGACAGTCAGACAGATAACAAACACACTCAGCCCTCCTACCTGTAGTCTTTACCATAAGAAACCCCAGTGGGGTTTTTTTTGTTCATTCTTTGGTGAGAGTGGGCTTTTAATTTCTTGTCCTCTCTCAGCAAAGAAGTGAACAGAAGAGAGATTGAGGACTGATAGCAGTGGAACCCCTGAAGCCTTTGGGGAAGGGGAAGAAGTAAGTGGAAATGCCAAAAGAAAAAAAAAAGCAAGCATGAGAACATCTGTAATAAACTGTCTATACTCTCTAACAATTGAAGTCCAAACAAATGATAATTAAATCCATATAGAATGTTAAAAGAAGTGTGAAATGACTGCAATGTTTATCTCAGTGTAAAGTAACAAAGCGAGCACAGGCTTTTAACCAGCAGGGGGTGCAACAGGATTATGATTGAGCTCTGACCCTTTGGCACGGAGACTGAAAGCAGATGTGACAGTTGTACTGAGCGAGTAGTTTAGATTCAACCCACTGGAAGGGTTCTCTTTCTAAAGGTTATGCTTTTCCTGTCTCCATTCAGAGCTGAGTTCTTGCTGGTGCTCTCCCCCAGCTTGTACAGTGGGAGATGTCCATGGTCCTGCCCAGCCCCTGGGCATCAATTGCAGCAAGACTGGAGATAACATTTACAAGACTTTGAAAACAAATGTAGCTTTCCAGCCTGAGAGAAAAACTGTTTCCATATTGGCCATAATTAAGATTCAGGGAAAGGGGGAGGGGGCAGTCTCTATATTGTTTATTTTAAAATAGTTCAAGTTGTGAACAAGTTATAATTAATTTATCAAATGGAAATAATCTAAAGGCATGTAAGTAATACTAGAATCAGTATTTGCTTGTTACATTCAGGGTCTACAAAATACCACAGCATTTTTATTCTAGGGTGTATTTTTCTAAGGAAAATCTTACATATGTCCAAAGGCACCTTTGAATTTCCATCTTTAGGCCACTTCATCTTCACCCTCCATTGTCACTCTCTCTATCCATCATTCTCTACCGCCCACCTTCCCTCCATCACAATCTATCTTTCTTCTCTCCCTTGTCACTTTTTTTTGTGTGTCTCTCATTTTTTGTTTTTCTGTCATTCCTATAGAGAAGCCAGAGAGTCCAACTTTTCTTTCCTGGCTCCTGTACTGCAGGACTTTTCCTTCTATGGCCTCAGTTACTCCCACTGGAGGCAAATGAACCAAAAACTGGTTCTAGCAGAAAAGAAAGCAGAGTAGTTATCTCCTTAAAGATCATAGGATCTGATAACCAGTGTCACTGACTGTAAAAATTTTTATAGCCAGTAAGATTTATTTAAGCACGACACTAAAACACTAGGCATCATAGGTAGAGAGAATGACCTCAAATGATGAAAACATGCAATTCCAGCATTTAGAGGTATTTATATTATAGAAATATTAGATTTATCCCTAAGAAAACCATGTTGGCAGAAAATTATTTAATTTCATTAATATGTTACATTCCATATGAGATATATGTAATATATCCACATATATTAACATACATGCATCTACAGATATATCTTATATAGGATATAAGCTAGGTTCTGAATTTAAAATTTTACTGGAAACATTCCTTAAGACACATAAGAAAAAAATCAATAGCTAGTGTAAGCTTATCTTTAGATTTTTAACTATAAAATATTTAATTAAATGTATTTTTAGTATTGTATTAAAAAGATTAACATTTGATTTCTACATCATCTTATTGACTGCACTGAATTTGCTAGTTTTATTATATTTGGAATCCAGTAATACCAATCATTGTCAAAACTGGAGTAATTTTGACTTAAATGATCACGTTAATTTAAGGAAGCAAGACATAAAAAGTTAAAAGCCTGATATTGGGAGAGTAGTATGTTCACAAAATAAACCTACATGTGGATAGAGAAAATGTTTGTACCCTTATCATCCAGCCAAGTATATTTCAATGTAATTATATTACATCTCAATTTCCTCATCTTAATACTATCATTGCTATGTGGCAGCAAGAGCTCCAGCAAATTGGGTATAGGTCGTTGAATTTTGGGAGGACATAGAGAAGAGTTGCACAGAATGGGCAGGTATGTATGTGTAGCCAATTGCCTCCCTGGAAGGAACTCCTGAATCTATGAGATCACATATTCATTTGAGTATTTGACCACTGACATTTTCAGTTCACCTAATTTTTATGAATAGTTTAGTTCAGAGCAGCTAAGGTGGCACAGCAGATAGAGTGTGGGCCTGCAATCAGGAAGATTCATCTTCATAAATTCAAATTTGGCCTCAGAGACTTACTAGTAATGTGACCCTGGGCAAGTCACCTACCCCTGTTTGCCTCAGTTTCCTCATCTGTAAAATGATCTGGAGAAGGAAAGGGCAAAACACTCCAGCATCTCTGCCAAGAAAACCCCAAATGGAGTCACAGAGTCAGACATGACTGAAACAAGTGACAACAATAACAGTTTAGTCATTTAGTGTAGCTATCAAAGATGAGAACTAAATAATACCAATTGAAGGGGACAAAGATATCCAGATCCTTTCATCTTTAGAATGCTGATTTGAGTTAGACTAAGACTACAGAAGATTGTGATCACCTTAATCCATGTTATTTAATGAATTCCTTAATTACCAGGATTTAACAGGATAGAGTCCCCTTCCCCATAGGAAGAAAGTTAATCATTTCAGTTCAATTATTTAGGGAAGCATTTATTTTACAAAGAAACTATCACAAGTGACTTTAAGAAAACCACTTGGTAGTAACTAAAGAAAACATTTAATAGTGAAAATCATTGTATTCCTAATTAAAGAGAATTCTCCCAATTTTACTAGCACATACATACAAAGTAATGGTAAAAATTTACTGTGATTTAAGGATGTTTGTAATTCCCATGGCTTCTGTGGGAATTTTTTTTTCATCTTTCATATGATTTGATTGCCATGATTAAACAGTACCTATCAAGCAGCAAAATATCTTCAAAAAGAAAAAAATAAAGATCAAAGTAGATACTTGAGAAATTCTATACAGTCTAGGTGGTGAGTCAAAATGATTGGTATAACCTGGGACATAATGGTAAACACACACACACACACCTGGATTCTTCTCCTCTTGGCCTGTCAGGAACAGATTTCTCATTCTTCTGATCTCAGTTAATGATGCTGTGAGATCCCATCCAACTGGCACACTGGTCACACAAGTTCAAGAAATGGCCACTTGGTGTGAGAAGGTGAATCTATGTTACAAAACCACCCAAAAGAAATGGTCAAGAAGTCAAAGCAATGGAAACCAAAAACATTGTTCACTCGGGCACGTAACCTCAATTTGTAAACAACAGGGTGTTCGGTGTCCTTTTATGTGAGACAAAAGCCTAAAAAAAGACTCTGAACAAGTTGGTTCTGCCTGAGAAATGACTGTAATTGTCTGGGAAATAGCCAAAGGTAGAGTTCATAGGACCAATGAACTAATCCCTACTCAAAATTAAGCTAGGGATTTGAAATATGGGCTTCTTACTGACCACTGAAACCTCTAACTTACAAAATCCAATACCTACCAGCTACTGTCATGTCATTTCTTTCCCAGGTACATTCAAGAGAAGTCCCTATGTCTAAAAGTCATTACTGTATCACAATTCTGAGTTCAGGATAAAATATCTCATTAATGTTGGCAAATTGTAACACATGTGCATGAAGGAGGCATAAAATCATGGCTCCTGAGACTTTGAGAGTTTAAGCCATGTACATTTGAAGAGGAGGGATTTGGGTTACACCCAAGTTAATAAAGCAGCAACTTATTCTAAGTAATTTGTTAAGAAATGAATAATCTTCAAACCTAACCTGAAGAACTTTGAGAACTCGACATAGATCCTGAAAGAAAACAAACATTCTTTATACCATACATCCAACTAGATTTGTACTGATAAGACTCCACACTTTGGGGCTGATGTATACACAGAGATCACTTCCAAGTCTGCATTCTCTACACCTGCAAAGTACACACATTCAATTTGGGATTCTGCAGTGAAAATCAAGGAGTCTGAAAAGAATACTATGAGAAAACTCTCAATTCTAACTTGAATCTTCCTAGATTTCTCAATTCTAACTAGGGTCTTTGAACCTTTGGCATCCCTGTTGTATCTAAAATAAAAGAAAAGTAGGCATTTAATATTCACTTTGGTTAAAGCAAGATTACTTACTCTGTTCCTTTAAATAGTACAAAAGTGTAAAAAATGTGAATTTCAAAGCAAAGGACTAGCTAAGAACTTGCTGTCCAATTTACTTTCCTACTTTTTGATAAATATAAGGTTAAAGGATGCTTATAAAAAACCAATCGATAGAATTTCCATTTATTTTTATTCCAGCAAAAAAAATTGACTGATTATTTTATTTCAGGCATGATTATGCCGAAGAGAAAGAATTAAATTTATTTTCATGTGTTGGATGGGTTGATAAGAACTCAGAGAATATTTGTGACATTATTATCTGCAACTCTTGCTGGAAGAAAAAAACTGCATATGTTATGGTCAAAAGGATGAGAAACAGTTGATTCCTGAGGACAGCATCACTAGAGTGGAACCCCACACTCCACTCACGCCTGAGATTCACATAAGACACACCATTCACTGGGTAAGAAAGGGAAACTGGAGAAGAGGGAAGCTGTATGAATAATTTAAATCTTGGCCTTTTTTTCTCTCAAAGCTCTTTTCTCTTTGATTTGTCTATAACATCAGAATGGCCATTTTATAGTCCAGCGATATTTCCAGAGAGAATGATTAAGAGAAGGAAAGAAGGAATAAAAGGAGATAGCAAAAACTGCTGCTTTCCAGGGGAGGCTATTTAAGAGACAAGTCCTGAAGCAAATGATGAATGAATATATTTCAACTGATCTCAGAATTCAGTTATCTCTCATCTGGAACATTAGGAATGGATGGAGAAAAGCTACAAAGTTTAAAAAAAAATATTTCTAACTTTAGCTTCAGGTTTGGGTTTTGTTTTTGTTCTGGCTCTGCTGACAGTCCAATCAGCCCAGGGTATCTCCTGTTCTTGGTGGTTATCATTGGTCTTTCATATATTTCACTGTTATTGAGGGAAGCCATTTTCCAGATTCATATGTAACTCTGTTCCATCTGTGAAGTCTCTGAATAGTGTGCTTTTATACAGTAAGTCTCAGGATCAATCTTCATATGTGAATTTAGGAGAATTATGAAAAGGATAGCCTGCAAGAATCCCATGACTAGAGAAGACTGCTTTAAAGCTGAAACAAAGGCTGAAACATGAAGAAGGAAAAAAAGAATCATAAGTGCAAGTTACACACTGCAATACTGCAAGGTTATCATCATTGACCAAAGCTTGGTGTGTGGAGGATATTGATGTTACTTTGTCTGGACTTGCTAGACATCACATCAGAGGATACAACAAATCCCCTTCTAGAGAACAGCAGTGTAAAGGCTTCTGACTGCCAACTTGAAAAAAGCAGAGATAGGGCTGACTGGTCAGCACAAAGGACCTTCATTAGATCATCACTTTTTCCCATTCTCACTGCTTGAAACTTCCTTAAATTTTGCAGGGAAAAAATGTGACTAGAAGAGCTACCATGATTACTTTTCAATATCATATGAAGGCTATGATTAAGAAAAAAGGGCGAGGGGGGGTGGACTACTCCTGACTGGCCTTTGTTCCTTGCCACATTCCTTACCACACACATCCTCTAAGAGGATATTTTTCAGCTTTGATTACACAAAGAAAGGAACAGACCAGAAATCTCATGAAATTTAGTCAGTTCAGTCACTGTTGTATTTTTTTTTTTAAGAACCCCGGTGCTATTATAATTCAAGATTCCTTAATTCTGCCTTTACAAAAACATTTTATGCATATGAGAGTACTTCTTGTGATTTTGGTGACCCAGTGTTTAAGTAAAGATGGCTCAGAATCCAGATGCTTTCTCTAGTGGGCCAGAACAGAAAAAAGCTGACCTTCACCTTCCTGGGGCCTTCCCTCTGCTCTTGATGAGTATCTGCAGCTGTTGGGGCTTCCTCGTGGCTCTCTGCATGGACTCACATCCCTACAGCTCTAAAATTAGATTCTCACCCTTGGAGTGGGATGATGCAAAAAAAAAAAAAAACCAACAACTAGCTGAGGCTAGCCCTGGGGCCTAGGGTGCAAGGTAATAAACCTTTTCGTATGTACGTGTGTGTGTCTATGTGTGTGCACATGTGCCCTAAGTTCCTATTGTCTCAAAAAACAACATGGCAGAATGGATTCTTCCCAAGATTTAAAAGCCAAACCTAGAGATTTGAATTGTCATATAGGTACCTACAAGAAATATTTAATCATGTTGTTTGAGAGGAGCCAATAATACTTCTCATTCACTGAACATCTTCCTTTTTTCCTTTCTCCCCACTCTCATTCTCTTCTCTTTCCATATGTTTCATGGTATTATATTTAGTGCAATATTCGATTAATTTGGAAGAAGAGGGTGAAAGGTCATCTTATTTAACAGTCTAGCTAACATTTTGAAAAATCAGACACTGATATACATTCACATAAGCAGACAAACTTAGTTCTTTGGTTTTTGTACTTAAAGATTATATAAATATTTTAAAAATAAAAAAAAACAAATAAAAGACTTGGGAAGCTTCACTAGACTAGTACCCAATCCAAAATCCCAAAGACAGATTACTTTAATTAGACATTGTAAGCCAATATGGCCCTTTGGTGTGATAAATAGATCATGACAGACCTACCTGAGGACTTACGTAAGGTCTAGCTCAGTACTATTATTCAGTTTTTAATACCATAAGTCTGGTTAAAAGATAACTATGATGGAACAGCAGGTTCCCAAACCCTACACAACTGCTATGCAGACCACCCAGGAGGCAGAGCTGTGCGTGAGCTGAAGGACAAAAGTCAGAATTTTAAAAAAAATCTTTACAATGCAGTGCAATGCTATCAAGGCAATAATATAAAAATCATACTACAGTATGCTGCTAGAACATGGCAGACCATGCAGTTAGTGCCTGTTGCTGGAGAACAAGGCAAAGGAAATGAACATGAAGACAACAGAGATAGTCCTCACATATTTCCAAGTGAAAATGATTCGATGATTTATGAAAGGGAGCAGGAATGAGCTTTGTGGTGTGTATCAATTCTAGGAAAGACAGAGATAAAAATCCTCATTAAAGAATTCATACAAAGGGGGAAAACCATAATAACACAAACAAAACTGAATTCAAAAGTATTTGACATCAGAATTCCTTACCTAAGCCGAACAGAGGAAATGAAAATGAAAACTGAACACTTTAATATTATGTGAGAAGCTAATTAGCCACAGAAAGTTAATTATTCAATCAGAATTCTGTGAAGAGAGAAAAATCAAATTTCATTGTATTAACCTTGAATTGCACTAAGATAAATACATATATTTCTCATTTGTTTCCATTTATTTTGACTGCACTTAGAAACAGCAGCATGCAACTTACCTGTTCCCCAATAAAGGAATTCTTTTAAAATAAAACAGCAAGTGCTTCCCATTTTCACCACTCAGGTGAGACGATCTTTTTAAAGTAAATGTGTTTCTTAGCTAAGAATCAGTGATTTGGTCAACAACCATCAAATGAAGTAGAAGGCACATTACTTTTGTGGAGGTGTATTAGAAAATCAAATACATTTTGTCCCTGGAAATGGATGGTGACTGGTTTTTATTTTGTTTTATCTTCCAAGTAATGACAATGTGCTTGCTTGAAGAATATGGACACTTCTCAAAAATAGTAGAGGATGAAATTGAAACAAAATCTGTTCAACCTCTCACTGGGCTCTATACTGCCTTGCCGAGAAGCCAAATACTATTTTTCTCCATGTGCCATCAGATAAACCTAAGAAAATAATATAGTCCAAAGCAAAGAAAAGATGCCTTTTGTATCAGCCAGCAGGACTGGTCTTACAAATAGGCAAAAGAAGTGGTTATATAGGTGATTCGGGTGTTGGGCCAGGAAGGCATATACATATATATATAGATATAGATAGATATAGATATGTCTTTTCTTTATGATAAAGTTAAAACAAATATTGGCATTGCTATATGGTCATACAGCTAGGTGGTGCAGTGGATAAAATGCCTGGACTGGAGTCATGAAGGCATCCGACAGTTCAGATCTGGCCTCAGACACTTACTAGCTGTATGACCCTAAGCATTTCACTTAACCCAGTTTGCCTCAGTTTCCTCATCTGTAAAATGATCTGGAGAAGGAAATGGCAAACTACTCTAGTGTCTTTGCCAAGAAACCCCAAAATGGGGTCACAAAGGTCAGACATGACTGAAAACTACTGAATAAAATGTGCTCCTGGGGTTTTGGTATTTGGTCATCCTAATTATGTTTCCAAGTTTCAAAGAACTGTGACTTCATTGGTCTAGGAATTTCCCTTTATTCATATAGATGCCAAGCCCTCTGCATCAAGCAGAGTATAGATGCCCACGTGCCAGGTATGCAGTAGAGGCAATCCCTGTTCCAATAAGGATCTCTGAAATCCCTTAACTCTTAGACTCCATAATCGATACCTGAAAATGATCTTCCAGAGTTGCTAAAAAAAATAGTCATCACCTTGTCCTGATAAAAAACCTTCATGAACTCAGTGAATATGGCCATGGGGCTCACAATGGGAGGCAGCTAGGTCACATGGTAGTTTGGCCTGAAATCAAAAAGACCTGAGTTTGATTCCTGACTCAGACATTTAATAAGTAAAGTAGGCTGCTCCTGACTAGCCTTTGTCCCCTGCTACATTCCTTATCGCACACATCCCATAAGACATCATTTTTCAGTTTTGATTACACAAAGAAAAGAACAGAAGAGAAATCTCATGGAATTCAGTCATCAATGTGTCATTTTCTAATACAGGTCACCATGACCCTGGACACACCTTTAAGGCTTTCAGCCTCAGTTTTCTCATCTATAAGATGGGAATGTTAATAGCACATAAGCCACAGGATTGTTGTAAGGCTCCAGTGAGATGACATATGTAAATCATTCTGTAAACCTTAAAACACTATATAAAGATCTATTTTCATTATTTTCATCATTATTATTACATCATCAACTTACTAGGAACTTACAGTGTATGTGCTCTGCTGAAATAGTCTTTGAGAACTGAGGGCACCCACCATACCTTCAAGAGGAGGCATCCAAGGGAGACTTTTGTAAGACATTATAATCACACACACACACGCACAAATATACGCACAAATACAGAGAGAGAGAGAGAGAGAGAGAGAGAGAGAGAGAGAGAGAGAGAGAGAGAGAGAGAGAGAGAGAGAATCCAAAGCTGCACTAATACTTTTGGAACATCATACATGTATTTATGTGTATTTATGCATTTTAAATATAATTACTGAACAAAACACCTCCCTTCTAAGGTGCATGGGTCTTGATTCAGTATTCTGACATTGGAAAGTTATTGGAGCCAATAGCTGAAAATAAAGAAAACTACCTAATGTCCACTGACCATGGAGCATGTCTATCCACTAAGTTCAACCAATGATTAGGCATCTTGGGAAAGTATCTTACCTAATCGTCCCCAAACCTCCACCCTGCAAAAGTGAGGAAGGGAGGGATAGTTTTGTTTCAGCTCAAAGAATGTGCTCTAAAGTGTGGGAGGACCCAGGCTCTGAGACATGATCCATGCAGGGTCATGTGTAAAAGGTAGTTTTGCCACCAAGAGCTAGCCATGCAAGAAGATCCAGCTAGTAGTAGTTAGTCTGCTTTAAAAAGAACAGAGGGTTATGGACTGCTTCCAGGGAGCAGAAGAAAAGGTGGGGGAAATAGGAAATCTTGTAGATTGGCCGGTCTGAGGGGGTGAAGAAGGAGGAGGAGGAGAAGGGAAGGAGGAGAAGAGGAAGAGGAAGAGGAGAAGGGGAGAAGGAAGAGAAGAGGAAGAGGAGGAGGAAGAGGAGGAGGAGGAAGGACGAGGACAAGGAGGAAACTAGAAGCAGCCTACATAGCTCCCTAATTCCCTTCTTCAGGCCATGTGGCATGATAAACACACTGCTTTATTTTAATTATGTGTTTTATCTCTTTTATATGTACTGTAGAAAGTATACTTTGCTTGATAAGAAGATAAAGTTCGACAGACATATTCTCTCATTACCCCCTAAGAGTTAGCATGCAGTTTGATACATGAAAATGTCTAAAATGATGGGCTACATTTGGAGCTTCACTTTGAAGAAAATGAGAACATGTTTATTTAGGTTCAAAAGAGGAGATTTATAATTTTCTCTGATAATGCTAGCAAACAGATGTCACTAAGCAATCCAGGGGACTGGAGCATATGCAAGGAGGAGAACTCAGCAATTTGAGCATGGCAAACATTCTGTGAAAATGCTAATTGAGAGATAAAAACAAATTAACTGCTATTGAGATGGACAGTCTCCCTGAGAGAGTATGTGCTTAGACAGGGAAGGGCAGCAGCAATGGCAGAATCACATCCTGTCTTTGGCCCATGGACCTGACCTGCTGACCGTCCAACTGGTGATTCTTGAGGTGCCCTTAACATATCAAGAGAGCAAAGGGAAAAAGGGGGGAGGCTTCATTCTACCAAACTCTACAGGGGAGCTAACATTTCAAAACAACTGTTCTTCCTTGATGTGAGCACCATTTTGGTTTTTCTCTTCACACTAAAGCAAAACGGTTGCAAGACTAGGGAAAGCAAAGACTGTATATTTCTTCATATAGACACTTACACATGACTACAAGGTCTGTCACATTAGAGATCAAAAGGTAAACATATCAGGCCTATCTGAAAAATGATGTTTAAGTGGAGGAGACAAGAACAAAAAGAGACCTGGGCTGATATTCAAGTCACCTGGCTTATGATTCTGAAATTTTTGTTATCATTATTCCTATTGTAACATAATGTCCTTGTTATTTAAAACACCTGGTTTATAATTCTGAATCTATTTTACTATTAATATCATTATTGCTGTTGTTGTTACATAACATCCTTCTTATTTAAGGCACCTGGGTTATAATTCTGCATCTATTTTAATTTTTATTAGTATTATTATTGCTATTGTTGTAATATAACATTCTTTAATTTCCAGACACCCAGGTTATAATTCTACATCTATTTGTTTTTTGCTTTTTGGAGGGGGGAAGGCAGGGCAATTAGGGTTAAGTGACTTGCCCAAGGAGCATCTATTTTTATTATTATTAATATTATTATTGCTGTTGTTACATAACATCTTTGTTATTCAAGACACCTGGGTTATAATTCTGACTATGATTATCATCACACATATTACATGTGTGTATCGTAATCCCTGATCATCTCACTCCCCTCTTTTTCAATGAATCAGAGACAATGAATGTCTGAAAACTGTCAGACAAACAAATGTCCTGAAACAAGTTGCTATCCTGCCATTTTTCATTCATATTTAATGCTCTATATTGCACAGGTGGATAAACTAATTCCTTTTTTGTCACTGAATAGAAGCATCAGGATATATCCTGATTTTTATATTTTCTGATTTATAGCTGGTTTTTCTGTATACTTATTTAAAACACCTTCAGGACAACCCTGGTACTATACAGGCAGGAGCAGGTGAAAACTAATTTTCTGATATGTCCTGAGCCCCCCAGGACATACACATGCTAAGTCTTTATAAGGCTGGAGATCAAGTATTCCCCTTTCTCCTCCCCCAACCATTTGCTTGCATGACATAGAGTTACATTTCCTAGGTCCCCACCCCTTCTCACTAGGCAATGCACATTTCACTGGTCCAGATTACCCTGTTAACTTTCCCCTTGGATAACAGGGCAGTTTCCTATTGTGGCCATGCCAGCTCTTTGTCTAAAGCTCGATGTAAGTTTGAGCTCCAAGGGGTTCTGGGCTTTCAATCAGAGTTTGAATACTTCTGCACATCTGAAGCCACCCCACTGTGTGCTGCCCACAGACTAAAGGCAATAGAAGCTGTGCATGGACACCAGTCCCCATTGTGAATGGAAATAAAGATTCCTTAATTGCTATATTTGTAGAACAGTGAGCGGTCATCAGCCAGCTTTTGTCATTAGTTGACTTAAATATGAACCTTTAAGATCTGCAAAGTACTGTACCTTACTCCATTTAAGCTTCATAACAAACCTATGAGTGTGTATACTAAGGATATTATTATTCCCGTTTGACTTATGTGGAAATTGAGGCTCAGTTAAGTGATCTGCCCAAGGTCACATAACTGGTAAATGACAGAGGCGGGTTTTAATCAAAAGTTTCTACTGACACCAAGTACAACATGCTTTCCACTACACCTCTCCATTAGCCAGTGAATCTCTGTGGCCCAGTTCCCTCACCTCTAAATTGATGATGTTGGAGTTGGTGATTTACAAGGTCCTTTCTGGAGATAGCATTCTAGGATTCTATATTTGCCAGACATCATAAGATGCTACTATGAACTTTTTATCTTTACCACTTTGGGGGCGAGGTTTTTCATTTACTTGAAATCATAACATTATCTTTAGAATAACAAATGGATGGATTCTTGCCATGCCCATCACAATTCATTCTTTCATTTATGCCAACATTCCAGAGGTTTCTGTTTGTACTCAGGGCATTTCTTGACTTTCTTCCATTATTTACCCAAATAAGTCAGGTGAAATACCAGGCAACTGAAAGTCTTGAAGAGTTAGCCTTAAAACAACAATGGAGCACAGATTTTAAAGGTGCCATTTGTTAAAGCCAGATGGTAGATTAAAGGAAGCCCTCAAGAGATGCTTCAACTATATGAACTAACATGCCTCCAGAATAAAAGAGGTCATCCTGTTAGCCCAAGATAAAGTGGTCTTTGCCTAGATTTTCTGGACAATACCCTATTTGTCCCCTTTTATTTAATGTGTATATGGGCACATCTGTTGTTCTTATGAGGACCTGAACTTAGGAGTTCCTGTAGATACAGGGGCATGCCTAACTCATAGAGCTTCAAAGCTTTCCAGGGAGCCATGAAAATAGAAAGCAAATTTCAAATGATGAGCATGTGACCTTTTGGCCCTGACAGGTCAAGCATTATAGTGATAGAAGCATTAACATCACTACAAGAAGGTGAAAAGAATACATGTGTGGACTTCTATTATCATCTCCAAAGTTACTGTCAACCACAAAATGCACTACCCAATTTCCCAAATGAAAATGCACCTGGAAAGTAAAGGGATGGAACTGCGTATGGGAAGAGGCCATATCCAGGAAGAGTAATGAACGTAATCTCTTTTGGAGGATGCCAAGCATTCTAATTAGAAAAAAGTAATCAGTACTGTTCAGGGACCCTATCTCCCTCTTCTGGATATAGCCCAGAGAGCCCAGCATATGGGACACTGTGTTTAGCAGTGTTTACAGATTATAATAAGCAGACTCTGGAAGATGAGCTGTACTCTAGTCACGGATAGAATAGGAAAAGCTGAAAAATAACCCTTTCCACTCAGCTTGAAAGTCCCCTTTCATTTTGGCCTTTCTCAATATGACAAGGATGGGTGAAAAACATCTTCCAAATCATGACCTTTTCAGTTTTGTTTTTGTCATGGCAACTAAGCTCAACCAGAGTGCTCTTTTTGTTAACTGAAAATAGAAACTAATCTATGTTGACTTTGTCGACCAACTCTGTACAACAGGAATTAATACTAGGGAAAGGACTCATCCAGTGTCTTGAAAATAGTAGGTGCTTAATAAATGTTTTTGGAATTGAATGAAATAGATTTGAGTAGCTGTACCTCTATCTTTCCCTTACTTCTGGGTACTTTCTTCCACCTACTCCTCTCATCCACAGTGTTCTTACTCATCAATTTTCTTTCACGCTTATCTATCCACCTACTCATTTTCCCACCCAGTCTGTCTTTTATGGACCTGCTGATCATCTTTCCCATTCACCTACCTACTCATTATTTCAGTCCTCTTCCCATTTTCCCAGGGAATCATTAACATTTCTGACAATGTCACCATGGGGATAGCATAAGGGTTTGAGAGGAGAGCACCACATATCTAAACGATAGCAGTGGATGGAGCCATGGATCTAAGGGGAATGAGGGCTACAGTGACATGCTTGCAGAGTAAGAATAAAATATTGGTTCAAAAACTTCACCAAATACCAAGGCTATGGTTAGTTTTTTTTCACATCACTTGAGCTGAGTTTGGTGAGATTCTATCTGATTTTAAGAACAGAACTAGGCATTTTGAGAAACACAGAAACAAAAACTGTTCTCTAAGTGGTTGCCTTTTAAACTAGATTACATCAATGGAAGAAAAAAAGTGCTGGGGGGGGAACAGACTCCACTACACCATTATTCAATGAAAAAGCCCCCAGAGATGATGATAATTATCATAAAGACTGCTGAAAAGAGAAAGTTGCTGTTCAGCTACTTTTCAGTCACATCCCATTCTTTGTGACCCCATTTGGGGTTTTCTTGGTAAAGATACAAGAGTGATTTTGCCATTTCCTTCTCCAGCTCATTTTATAGATGAGGAAACTGAGGCAAACAGAGGTTAAATGACTTTCCCAGGGCCAAGCAGCTAGTGTCTGAGGCCACATTTAAACTCAGGTCTTCCTGACTTCAAAGTCTGGAGCTCTATCCTTTGCACCACCTAGCTACCCATATAGAAGATAAGAAGAGGCATGACCAAAGGGAGAGAGATTAGTCAATCTTTCAATAAGTATTAAGCCTACCCAACAAACTGTGCTAGGCATTAAAGAGCACACATAAAGAGATGTAAACAGTCATATTATATATCTATGTACACATATACCCATATTATAGACACATAAAATAAAATATACACACACGGAGTAACTGAAGGTCATCTGAGAGTGGAAGTCATTAGCAGCCAGGCAGAGACATGAAGTAATACTAGGAAAGGTTTTCTGCAGATGATAAGATTTGAGCTGAGCCTCAAAGGAAGCCAAAGAAACTAGAAGATGAAGGTAAGGGAGTGAAAAATTCGAGGCCAGTGAAAGCACACAGAAATGGGAGATGGGGTCTTGTTTGAGGAGCTAAAAGTCAGTCTGTCACTGGATCATAGAGTGAATTCAAGGGAGTAAAGGAAGAGACAATTGGAAAAGTAGGAAAGAACTGGGGGAATTTGCATTTGATTTTGGAGGGAATGGGGAAACGCCAGATGTCATTTAGCAGGCGTTACGTAGTCAGAAATCACCATGGCATCCCACTGAAGGACTGAATGGACTGAAGAGATACTCAAGGCAGGGAGAGAAGTTAGAAGGTTTATTGTTGAATCTGCTTAAATTCTTTGAAACTAAAGGGATTTCTCTCTGAGAGGGGTGAAAGAGAGCAATACGGGGAAAATCCAGGCTATGGAAAAAGTAAAGATACAGGTTAGGAATTGGGCAAGTATAAATGGGTGGGAGATTGCTAACTAATGAGGCAAGGCAATAAGCATTTATTAAGTACTTACTATATGCCAAGCACTGTGCTAAGCATTAAGGGATACAGGTACAAGCAAAAAGTAAGATACTACCTGCACAGTGGCATTAGGGTCTTTAATATTGTTTTTGTTTCTGTCTCTAATATAATTTTATTCATAGCATCAAAGAATTTGAGAGTTGGAGGGAACCACAGTGGCTATGCAATCTAACCCAAACATGAAAGGAATCTCCATTATAACCTATTTGACAACTAGTCACCACAAGTCTCTGCTTTTACATCCCCATGGCAGCGGTCTTTAAGTATTTTAACTGTCATACCTAATACACTACTACCTAGAAACATGGCTACTCATGCCACAACATTAGGAGAGAACCCTCTCTTGGCCTTTGCTCCATTCTTTTCTCACTAAAATTAAGATTTCTAACAGAATAAACTGAGTATTTTTGTAGTCACTGTTCCCATATGTCTATGTGATTGGATCCCCCATTCAGGAAAGACTAATCCCGCCTCTAAATCCTGCTTTCTTTGTGACTTCCTCTTTCTAGCAATTCTGCTTGATGGATGACAAGTATTGATTCTCCTTCCTCTTCTCTCTGGAGCTAAACTGCTATAAGGATGATTTCACATAGAATATAACAGGATGATGAGATCAATAGACTGTAGAGATCATCTTACCCCACCACCCCATTTTGCAAATGAGGAAACCAATTCCCCCAGAGGATTTGTGATTTGTCCAAATTGTCAGGCAGCCAGTAAACACTTATTAAGCCCCTGGTATGTGCTAGACACTGTACTAAGTGCCAGGTATATAAAAGAGGTATAAGACAACCCCTGCCCTCAAGGAGCTTACCAT
The DNA here is from genome assembly GCF_028583685.1 of Petaurus breviceps papuanus. Lineage (NCBI taxonomy): Eukaryota > Metazoa > Chordata > Mammalia > Diprotodontia > Petauridae > Petaurus > Petaurus breviceps. The sequence goes on from NW_027185804.1 coordinate 20,795,287, forward strand.
CTAATGGGAGAGAGAACAAGAAAATGAACAAGCTGCATACAGGATAAACAGTAACAAGCTAAGAGGGAAGGCACTAATATTAACAGAAGATAAAAACAGAAATCATGTCATTTTAGAACCGGGTTCCCTCGCTGACTTAACTTCCTTTTTAAGGAGACAAGTCATGGTTTTTTTTTTCCTTTTAAATAGTCTTTGCCTTAACTTAAACATGGTTTGAACCAGACAAACTTCTTCTCTCTCCTGTCATCTAACTTAGTGCTTTGCAAAATCAGGCACCAAATATTTGCTTTATTGTACCCAATGTGTACCCCTCCAGTTATTGTCATCATTAATCTCAAGGTGCCATTGTATATGAGGAAGATTGTGGCACCACAGATAAAACACTACGTCTGCAGTCAGGAAACCTAGTATATCCTTCACTTTATTTAGCACAGGGAAGACAAGATACATCATATGACATTGATATGTCATCAGATAAATCATAATTTTCATGGTGCCATAGCAGAAATGGATTAATCTGCTCCTTTCACTGTGTCTTGCTACTGCCCCTTGTTATTACTGGCAAGCATTTACAACACAATTGGCGTGTGTTAGGAGAATCCACAGAGAAAGAGTGGAAAACCAGTTGGCCCCGAAATGTAACTAATTCGTGATACTGGCCTTTTAGTATGGCACACTGACCAACCAAGTGAAATGGCACAAACTTTTTGGAAATAGATGGCTAACTTTTCTCTATTCATGCAAAAGCAAAGTTGCAAAACTGGTTAAATATAACTGGCAATATATTACATCAAAACAAATGGAAAAACAAATAGAAACATTTAAATTAATAAAACTATTTGCTAGATTTTTAAATAATGACAGATGAGAGCTAATCAAAATACCAGCTATAATGAGCAGGAACAACCCCCCATCCCAAACCAGAATCAGAAAAAGGCAAAGAGCTTTTCTAACAAAAGTCCTATAATTAGAAAACAGTTCACTGTTGACCAAAACACTCAATTTGTGCTAGGCAGTTTGGAATGTTCTGCTGAAATGTGGGATATGATGCTATGAGAATGTCCTTTGACCTTACAAATTTAGTAAAGTAACTCAGAAGTAATACTAAAAGTCATCCAATTTCCTAACTTTCCCATTCCCACTTACTTTGGTCAGTTGTCTATTTTTTTTCTCCCCTGAAGATGTGATACCTAAAAGTTTTCTAAGGCATTTAGCCATCTTGTCTTGACAAATAACCAATTCACCTTTATTCCCAGTGTATTCTTAGGTATTGATTTTACCAACCAAAGCCAGGCATGTGTCACACTTATCCAGTGCACATCCCTTTCCTTTGAAATGTAGTTTGAACATCAATCAGCCACCTGGTCTTTCACCTCTAATTCCTATTGCCACTGTCTGTCAATTATTAAAGCTCGCCTGTTTCCACAATGGATTTATTTTTGAAAAGTGAAATACACATTGATATCTATATGAAATCCATCTACAATATAATATCCCTTAAAATGAAAATTTGCATGTAGTTCAACTAAGAAAAATTGTGTCCTACAGAAAAAAGAGTAAATATTTTGAAATGATTATAAAATAAAGGTTTTTTTTTTGCTGGATTTAACAATTATTTTGACTTGATAGTAATAAAAAGAAATCTTTATTTTTTAGTTGCTTGCTATTTCAGTTTTCTATATCAAAAACAATACTGAATGGTAATAAAGCAACCTGTAACCAGACTCCAAGTTTGAACAGGACATTATCTAAAGAAATCCAAATCAAATAGTAGTAGGGTCTTTAAGCTAGACTGAAGCATTGTTATATCTCTATACAGCTAAACAGGAGTCACAGAGTGATGCCCCACTTGAGTTTGCAGGCCTTGTGGGAGAATGGTGTTTGCTGGAAGTCTTTTAATGTGTTGGGTAGACAGAAGGAAGAACACCACTCTTGCTCAGCCTATAATTGTGGGGCAAGTTTAGAGAGATGACCTTTGTAGCTTTGGATGGCTGTCTGCAATTCATCAATCACCCTGTTCATCTGAAGGGGTTAAATTACAAGCCTTGTTAGAAAGAAGTAATTGTTGATGTCACACCTATTAAGTTTTTGAGTACTGAGCTTAAGGAAAAATAAGACTTCAATCCTTACCAGACTTTCATTGGAGATCTATGTTCAAATAAAGCATGAGATTGTATATTTATAAATAAATTATACATTGAGTAATATATCATTAATTCACACTTTGGGAATTTGTTGCTCACAATTAGGTTGATATTACTTCTGCATATGAAGGGAAAGCACTTAAGAAAATTAATATTAAAAGGATCCCAGACAGAAATAGTCAAACTACTTAAGAAAAGAAAATATTTTCAAGACTTTATAAAGATCAATTATATACCCACAACTCATATTCCAGTTGCAAATAATCTTGCTTATTTATTAAGACAGGTTCCCAAAGGAACTGCACCTATTAACTCTTTGGTAATGGAATTCAAAGTAGTCAAAGTACTTGAAAATAAAAGTAGTACTAGTCATAACATATATATTATTTGTTGTCGTTATTCAGTTATCTCAGTCATTTCCAACCCTTTTTTGGAGTTTTCTTGGAAAAGACACTCGAGAAGTTTGCCATTTCCTTCTCCATCTCATTTTACAGATGAGGAAACTGAGGCAAACAGGGTGAAGTGACTTGCCCAGGGTCACACAGTTAGTAAGTGTCTGAGGCTGAATTTAAAGTCAGGTCTTGACTCCTGGCCCACTGATCTACTCATTGCACCACCTAGCTGCCCATAATATATAATAACAATAACAATAATAGTCTCTCATATAGCTCTTTGAAATCAATCATACCTTGTACAAATTAATACATAGCTTAATAAATTGGATTGAATTGAATTGGATTGAACATCATGAGATAATCATTGCAAATATTTCCAATTCATAGATGAGCAAACTGAAGGTCAGAGGGGGAAAGTGACTTGTCTAAGGCAATGCTGAGGTAAACTGCAGTTAGAACTTGAACTCAAGTCTCTGGACTCCTATTCAGTGCCTTTTCCATTACATCATGCTGAAATTTCCCATTTTTGTTTTAAATTTCTATCCTTCAGACATTCTAGTAATTAACGGTGATCTTTCATCCAAATTCAAGTTTGTGGGACTACTGGGAATAGAAAAGAAGGAAAAAATAGAACTCTGCAGTTTTTTCTCCCTTTCTTCTCCTTGTCTCCCTTCTTTTCTTCCTTCCTTCCTTCCCTTCCCTTAATTTGTCTTCTTTCCTTTATTCATTTCTTATATTTAGCTAGGAGTCTCACAGCTTGCCATGGCCAAATAATTTATCACCTACATTCCCAACAAAGCCACGAAAAACCTAAAAGATAAATACTATGGTCCTGATAATATTCTCATTTATATTGCTGTCAAAATGGCATTACAATATATGATGTGATTTTGAGAGAAAGACATTAGTCTTGGCAGAATTTTCATAGCCTATAATTATTATATTTCTAGAAACCTAACTTAAATAATTTAAGATGAAGTCCTGATGGAGATTGACATCATTTATGGATTATTAATAAGATACACCTAAAATTTTTCAGTAGGATCTAATAATGAATGTTTTAAAAACCTTAAGTTTTACAGATCTTCAAGTCAATAGTTTTCTTTGATTATAAATCAAGTAGAAATTAGTATCCTACTAAAGTCCTTCTCTGATACTTCACCATGACATGGAGGTGACTCCAGATTCATAAAGACTCTAGCATTAAAGCACTTGCACCAGTAGCTTCTACCAACCTGGAAAAGCTTTAAGTATGGACTCACGGATGAGCTGTGTGCTTAACAAAAATGGCCTGCATATTTCAGCAATCAGGGACATCTACTGCAAGAATGGCCAATAGTTGGGTTTTTTTTTCCACTTATAGAAAGATTAGTTACTAATGCACAAAAAAGGTCACGGTCTGCATCAGTTGAGGGAATATTAATATCAATGAATTCACAGATCCTTGAGAGAGATATTAAAGTAAAACAATATTCCAATCACTCTAGAAGCATAGACAATAACACAAAAACTAGCAGAAAAGTTAAGAAAATGGGAAAAACAATGGGAATCAAACTTTTCATCTGTCCTTTAAAAATGTGCCAATTCGGTTAAACCAAAGTGATGAAGAGTGCTAATCCATCTGAATGTTTGAATATTCAAAACGCATTCATGAACTATCTTCTTCTTCCTTACAAACATCTATCCTTTTTTTATCCTGTTCTTTAGTTAAAAGCTAGGAGCTTCCACAGCTCCCTATAACAAAGTTGCCCATCACCTAGTTGCCAATCTGTTAGCAAATGATGAATTTTTGCACTTTCCCTGACTAATCCTCAACATCTATTTCTATATACCACATTAATTACTAAGGATATGTAGATAGCCCTTTCCTTTGTCCCTGTTTAAGCAATAAGGCACCGAGTCTTATTGATGCTTATAGTATTGATAATGCTTTTCCTCTGTTTCCACAAATACCACTCTAAACCAAATCCTCATCACCTCACACCTGCAGAAATGAAAGCATCTCCTACCACATTTGGGTCTTTTTTGCCTCCAATGTCACTCCTCTATAATCTAACCTACATTCTTTACTAGGTTGACCTGAGTAAAACACCATTTTTGTCATGTGATTTGTATGCTATAATGACTCTCCATTAGTCCTAGTAAAAATCCCAGATTCTCTAGTTTAACATCCACACAACAAACAGCTACATGCCTCCGAAGTACAGAACCCTGGGCTAAGTTCAAAAAGAGATGAAAAAATAAATGAGACAAAGCTTCTGCCATCCAGGAATTTGTAGTCCTGACATTCAAAACCTCACAATCTGACTCCAATATTGCTTTCCAATACTATAATAATAACTGATGTGTATAAAACAGTTTGTGTACATTATTGCATGAGATTCTCACCATAGCCTTGGTGAAGATGGCACCATCTTGTCATCTTAATTTTACAGATGCAGTGACTAAAGCCCAGAGAGGTGAAGTCACTTATTCGTGATTACATAGCTAGCTAGTGGAAGATCTGAAACTAGGTAAACTGTGTCTCTAGGCCTCTTTTTGCTGAACCATACTACCTCCCCCTAATTAGAATAGCTTTCCCATTCTCTTCCTCTATATCTACCTAGATCATACTGACTTTTCAAGAGCAAGTTTCACATCCTCTCTGAAGGGTTCCTCAATCCATCTGGCCTACAATTAGCCCCTTCTCTTCTGAACTTATATAGGTGGCTCTTTCTTCCTTCCTAAACCATTTATTCAGCACCTTTTACACATGTTGGACTAGCCCTGTGATTTACCTGGAATAGCATATCTTGGTGAAGAAACTCAATCAATGTAAATTGACTTATGCTCTGCAATCTACCATTTTAAAGAACTATTTGAGGCATTGCCTAGGGTCACATACCCTGTGGCAGATGGGTGACTTTTAAGCCAGGCCCCTATCCCCTAAACCAGAGTGGGAAGAATGTCAGTCAGTAAGTCAATCAGTCAACAAGTACAAAGCACTGTTGTAAGCCTGGGGATACCAACTAAAAGACCAAAAAACTCCATTCTCAAAGAGTTCACAGACTAGAAGTGGAGGTGGAGAGACAACATGGAAGCAGAAAATCAATCCTGGAGAAGTGGTAGCACACAAAGAGAAGATGAGAGTGTGGAATATGGACCTATCAGAATAATATAGCAACAAGGAAAAATGGATAAGAGGGATATAAAGAAAGAAATAAGAAATTGGGGTGGAGAGAAACGGAAGATAAAAAAGGGAACAAAAAATTAGTGAAGGAAGAAAGAACAGAAAGAGGGAAGTGAAAGGAAAGGTAGCTCAGACGAGAGAAAGAAGGGAGGCAGAAGAAAAGGATGAGGAAATGAGAGAGAAAAGAATTTATTTCTATCACCAACATATGATATCCAGGAACGCTTCTCTTTCCCTTCTAAATCATTTGCCTTCATTAAAAAAAAGTTTCTGACAACTAAATGTATTAATGGAATGTGCTATCTTCATAGGAGAAATACTGCTGCATCACCCCCCACACCCCCATCCCTCATGGATCCAAAAAGATATTTGATTTTAATTCTAAAAGCACCGGCTCTCTCCTCTTCTTCAAAGCACCATCCTGATGTGTATGGGATAGAGAAAGACCTACTGATTACAAATCAGTCCTTTCAGTCACAACTGCACAGATGGATAACACCCCCATCCAACAGTGTCAACCTTAAATATGAAGGGCAATAAGCTATAGAGACACACTTCACAGGTGCAGAAACAGGTGCCTTTTGCCCACAGTCACATAACAAAGATAGATCAGAGAAAGAAGCAAAAGCAAAGACAACAAGTAATGTTGTTCCAATGATTAAATCACACCAGCTTATTTCTAATCCAATTTCCAGTTCCATATATTTTAAGGACAAAATATTTTAAGTCTATCACATTGTGTTGTATACACTATTGAACACTATTAATGTTCCTTAGAGTGTGGTGCATTAGCACTACAAAAAAAAATCACTCTCAAGAGGGGGGTGTCAAAAGAAGGGAGAGGCCCCAGAACTATATTTTAAGACATCTTTTGCATTGGCAGATTACTGTCACAAAGTCTGGTCCTCTCATGGATGGCTGATCTGGTATGACATCAGAGGTCAACCAGTCAGGCAAGCAATGGGGCCATTTGCACACTGCAGTGCTATTGGTCAAAATGGTGAAAAGTTCACTTCAAATCAACTTATTTTCCAATGCTCTGCAAATAAGTGTTGCTTTCCTTTTTTCAAAGATCATGGTGCAACTTCTTAGCTTCTTAAAGTCAGTGAAGATAAATCTGTCTCCATAATTACTCATTCAAATACGAACCTCTACCAGATATTCAGATATCTCAATAATTATGGCAGGAAAATGCCTTATAATGTTGACGATAACATTATGGTGATATTCCAATTCAATTTTACTTACACGGTAAGTTACTGTATGTTAGAACAAGGCCTTTCCCACCAAGGAGTGTGTTTCACCTTTAATTCTTTAGATAGCATTTGATCTTTAAAGATAACCCTACACATGATCCAACTAAGATGTATTAAAATCTGGTAATACAATATTCTTGAACTGTTTTACATAATAAGATTTTTTTCAACTCACAGATGTTGCTAAAAGGGGGGAAAAAGACCTGTAAAATTCTTCATCGTGCATCTTTTTTTCCCCTGCAAATCCTTTTTTTTTTCTTTACAAAAGCAATGTGAATAGGGGTAAAAGAAGACAAAACTTGACCTCTTGTGATCCCAGCATTAATAGGTCTGTTCATAATTCAATCTATGTGTGTGTAGAAGCATCCATGTGGAAACATGCAGGCCTGAGAGACATAAAGCCTTTCCCTTTAAACATTATCTGACCCTATCAGCCCTATTCACAAAAGAAGGCTTACGTATGCATAAGTTGAAAAAATGGACAATCTCATTGTGCAGCAGAAAGACTACACATTATACTCTTCATTCTCCAGGAAAACACAGCACGGAAGTGACACATGTACAGACTTGGGGAGGGTCTATGACCAAGGAGGAGAAGACTGAAGAAAATGGGCATTGCAATGGGGAAGTCTCCTATTTCTCCTTTTAGAAAACAATAGGGCGATGCTTCTGTGGGACACAGGCTATCGGAGTCTCTTATTTTATGGCATGTGCTTATAAATACATTGAATTCCCTGAGAGACTTAGTAAGGGAACAAAGCCAGATGCATGATAATCTTCTATTTTCCAGGGTAAAAAAAAGTCCAGAAACATCCCCATTATCTTAATATATCTTTTTTTGCATGTTCTGTTTCTTCCAGGGATCAATTCAGCCATCAGCATGAAGGCTGGGTAAGCCAGAATCCACCCACATTAACAGGGGAGGCTTGGAGGCACACTGTGCTCACTCTGTCAGCTGAAATCAGCACAAAAGGCACACTTAAATGTGTTCCCCAAATCAGACCTCATGCTCTGGATGGAGACTAAAGGAAGCTTTGCTGTTAATAAAAATAGAGAGGAGATGGAGAGGAAGAAAAGGAAATGTGCTCACTAGTATTTCCTTCACACTCAAGAGGGTTAAGTTTCTTAGATAAATAAGAGTGACTATGAGTCTGAGGTGATGAAAGAAAGGCTCAAGAGTGGCAAGAACCTCTTTGCTCCTAACACAATTTCAAAGCAATCACAACTCTCTCCTTTTGGAGGAACCATTTGTCCAGATGACAGGAAATGATTGCAGTTGCAGCAGCCCACTACCGATTCACCAACCAGCTACAACTTGCTTCTCTCACTGTTATGGAAGATTATCCCTTACTGTTCCTGTCACGTTCTGAGCTTCCTGGATCCACTTCATACAATGCACAAAGTAGGTGGATTACCTCTATCTACCTACTAAGAGCATTTTGCCTGCCCATATGAGAGTCAGCTAGCCTCAAATAGCCTATAATTCCCATTCACAGAGGTAAAAAAAAAATCCTTAACAAAATTAGATAAAGCAAGGCAAAGAAGAAGTTCAGGATAAAGATATTGACTATATGATGATGTGTATCCTTGGAAGAAATGGGATGGGAAAGTGGAGCTCTACCTCCCATGTAGATCTTGATAAGCCAAATATGTGTTACTATTACTACTAATAAATTAGACCTTAGGTTTTCATAAGACTTTTCCCAAAAATTGAAAGCTTTTTCACATGGCATCTCATTTATTCTTAGAGCAGTTGTGTACATGAAGCAGAGAGGTGTGTGTAATTATTTATTATCTTCTTAAGAAGAAATTAGGAACTATACTTTCTTAATCACAGCAATGGATACTTTCATACATTGTTCCATCTTCTATGTATCACTTTCACCAATTCAAATCATAATCCCTCTACATCTTCTCAACCTGTGAGAAGGTTTCTCTCAGTCTTTAACATTTCATGGATGCCAATGCAAGACATAGTCTATTTGCTATGGGACAGATCCAACTACTTTTCGAGTCATACATGACTCTTTATGACTTCCAAATCTTATCACATTTGGGTCATTATTGGTAATGTATTGTAATCCCCATTCAAGGATTCACAACACATAGATAACCTGTCATTTTTATTTTTGTGAGATTATAGTGCCCCAAGATTTGTAGCCACATAGAATTACTAGGAAAGGATCTATGTTAAAAAAAAATATGGTATTTCATAGCAAGTTTGATTGGGACTTTCAAAAGTACTGGGCAATTTACCAAATGTAATTGAGCCTATTTTTTCTTTCTTTAAAGTTCTCGACTCAGTGCACTGGTCATCTGGAGTATCTACCTATGTTATACGTACTGATTATCAAGACAATCAGCATTTGTCATCCACTTTGTTTCCATATGTAGTTGGGCAGTTTTGTAATGATAAAGAAGATATCACTGATAATCACATTCTGAGTCATGCAGTTCTCCCAATGCAAATAAGAGTATCTGGAAAATGTGCACTATTGTACAAGAATTCCCCTTTTGTTTTGACATTGAACAGAACACACTTAATAGGATTACACATGGTTACACCTCATGAAAGCATGTGTTTCTTGGTTTACACAATGTGTCACTGTGGCATGACGCAGTAAAGGTCATAAAATGATATGCTTCTAAAACCCAAAGTTCTTGACTTTGAGTTCAGCTATAACCAGGAGAATCTACCATATGAGCTTTTTATTTTTTAGAGATTTGAACCAGAGAAAGTTTAAAACACTCTCACTTTTCTGTTAGATTTTTCTCAATTTTTCACGTCTTTAAATATATAATAACTAATTTTTTAAATAAATGTAGCAGAACCTACATGTCCAGAGTATCTTTCCTTTCAAAGGAGACTGCACACTTATTCAAGAGATGTTGCTACCGCTCAGAGAATCTTTTATCTCCTCTTTTGTAATTTCTCTTAAAACATTTGGCACATTCTTTTGAATGCCCTAAATGGTGGCATGCCTTTTTGTTTTTGCAGAGAGGAATTATTATTTTTGGCTAAACATCATTCAGAACCATGTCTCTGGGGGAGGGTAATCAAATTAGATCTTACCATCTTTGGTCAAAAACAAGGAATGAATACTGAGTGTTCCAAAATCTTAGCATAGTTTTAAGCTTTAATGGCTTATATAAGCCTGACTGAGCTATAAAAGGTTAAAACTGCATTAAAACTTTTGGATTACCCTATATCGAGTAATAAAACTCATTTTCACATTTGCCTCTGAAGGTCGTTGTAAAAGGAGAGATCAAGATGTGTTCTGAACAATGACATTACCACTGCAATAAATATAGAGATTCTTAAATTTGGAAAGAAAGGGACAATTTCAACAAGACAAACTTCTAGTTCTTTTAGTGCTTAACATGGTTCCTGGGAGCTTGGAAGCTCTTAATAAATGCTTGTTGACTTGAAAGCTCTAGCATGTACATTAAGACATCAGTCTCATTACTTTATTTTGTAATGTCCCTTACTAGTTTCCCAACTACCCTACCATGTCATGAGAACAGAATGAGATAATCAATCTTCTTGTTCATAGAAGTGGCCTGAAAATTATATAGCAAACCCTGGGTCTGCTTCTGCATCTCTGCAGTCGTGCAGACTAATCTGGGCAACAGCATCTGAACGGGAAGGGCCAATCATGCTAAGAGCATAAGTAAGTCAAGTGTCCCAGCTTATGAGTGAGACATACAGGTCTGAGTCCCTGAGATCAACTCTAAAAGGATAAAACTGGGCGAGTCACAGAAAGGGTCATGAGCACAGACCTGATGACTACACTCTTGAGTTTATAGAAGAAATATATCATTTTCTGAATATAATGTGGCAATATTCTAAAAAATATCTAAATGTAGATGCCATATTTACTCTTAGGATATATTTTGTGTGCATGCACACGTGGTGTGTGTGTGTGTGTGTGTGTGTGTGTGTGTATATAATCTCCAGAATATATGAGTATTATGTATTGTACATGTGGACCACTAGGTGGTACAGTGCATAGAGGGCCACATCTAGATTCAAGAAGACATCTTTCTGAGTTCAAATTTGGCCTCAGACAGTTATTGTGACCCTGGACAAGTCACTTTACCCTATTTGCCTCAATTTTCTTTATCTATAAAATGGACTAGAGAAGGAAATGGCAAACCAGTACCTATGCCAAGAAAACCCCAAATGGGATCTCAATGAATCAGACATCACTGAAACAACTGAAAAATAAATATATGTACTTGCACACATTCAAATTTTTTATTGTGTGGAAACTATAAATTTTGAAGATTTTTTGGTATTAAATTGAATAAGCTCATATTGATAAGGGGCAGGGTTCAACACAGATATAAAATTTCAAAAGGGCAAAACAGTGAATGTGGAATTAAAATTCAATTTCTATAGTAAGATGGTTTTTCATCTTTCATTTGTATTAATTTAATTTACAATGATTAATATTACTATGATAAGCACCAATTTCTAATTACACTAATTAATCTAGAGTGACTTTCATTTTTAAAGTTCAAAATTTAACTTTTTAGAATGTGATTAATTTTTCACTTTTAAACTGAAATATAATATAACACAAATGATCTGACTGAACATCCTTTACAATAGAAATGAGCCCTTTAAAATTTAGGACTAACCACCTAATATTATAACTTATTAATAGTTCAAATTCATTGCAACTTCACTGGATTAGCCAGAAGCATAATTTATATCTACATAATTTATTACTATTATTGTCACATTTTAGGATATACTTCAAAAGCTGAAGGTTAAAATTTGCTAACTTAATTACAATCATTATTAAACAGACAAACTCAAATTTCATAAACATTTATTTAGTGTTTAACATGACCTAGATATAGGGCTGTAATTCAAAGGGAAAATGTGGTATTACTATAATAATATCTTCTGGGATTATGAATAATCAATAGTTGGAATATATTCTTCAAATCCAAATGTAATTTACTATCCCCGTTGTGATTATAATTTCTACTATGGGGCTTGGAATCTATCACTGTAAGCTAACAAGAGTGTATGCATGGGAATAGGCTGTTGTATAAATTGCTCTGATTCTGCTCACTTCCTTCCGTATCAGTTCATACAAGTCTTTCCAGGTGTCTCAGAAATTATCCCTTCCATTATTTCTCATAGCAAAATAATATTCTACTATAGTCATATATGACCATTTATTCAGTCATTTCCCAGTTGATGGATGTCTTCTTAGTTGTCCAGTTTTTTGCTATGACAAAAAATACTGCTACTAATATTTTATGTAATGAGGTTTGAAATTTTAAAAAAAAATAGTGGATAGTGATGAGATTTTTTAAGTAGTCAGAAAGTAACCAACACCTAAATTGGAATATTTACTATAGATGCCAAATCTTACTATATAAGAAAATTTTAAACATATGTACTATACCTTAAGCCTGAAATAGCTTATTATAGATTTTAGTTACTGACACCACTGCACTAAAATTAGCAAATTCATGTGCTTTTTCTCTTGAAAGATTAACATTTTTTGCATTCCAGGAATCTACATGAAAATCATGTTCCACTTTTATCTAACACCAATTTTGTATTATTATTTCATTTATGGAATATGCTGTCAACTTCACAGCATGAGCCTTTGTAAGAAGTCTTGATTTAATAGGACTTCATTACAATATTTCCTGCAAGATCTTATGATTAGTTCCCTATGTCTTGACATTTATAAACTATAGTTTTTCCCTGAGAAGGAAAAAAAAACTTTGTTAACATTTTTCTTCAAAAAGTCTTATAAAATCAGAAATAAAATAAAACTTAGTATGTTTCAAAGTTCAAATATATGGGGTTTTTTTTTCAAAATTTTCCCGATAGCTTCACTGTGTATGATTCTCATCTTTATATTATATGATATAATCTATTATTTTCTAGAACTTGGAAATAAAAGACTCAAAAATATATTCTGGAAAGCTATAATATAATTTACTTTAGCAATTGCTTCAGGAATGTTCACATCATTTGTATCTATAAAACTGGCTTTATATCTGATTCGAGAATATATAAAATAATGAACCCAAAGAAAAACCTGTCTCCCCCAAAAATGAGGAGGCTGAGGGAAGGATATATAGATATACTTTTTTTCTTGATTTATAACAGATTTTGCAAAGGAAACTCCTTATTTCATCTTGCATTTTAGGGAGTTCCTCCATTGTCCATGAGAGAATAGTTGTATCTGTAATTTTTTCCTTCTGAGCATCTAAAGAGAAGTTCACCTAGAAAAACTAGGCTTTCAAAAAAAAGAAAAAAAAAGTCACAAGAGGCTCTCCTGGCTTGTCGTTTAGTTCATCACATGATGCAGATCTAAGTTCTTAAAAGCCAGGATAGTAATAGCATGTTCTACCCATACTGGGAAAGTTTCAAGTACAATCTACATGAAGGATTTCCTATGGCTTCTGTCCAAAGACCAGCCTTAGAATAGACCAGTTCATTACGAGTAGGTTGGCACCTCAGTGATGAATTTTTGGTCTTATAACAAATAAAACAGATCTTACAAGATAATATTAATATCAATAGTAATAGTTAATATTTCTATAGCTCTTTATAGTCTTTTTAGCACTTTCTCGAAAATGGATGCATTTTATTTAAAGTAAATAAGAGAAAAGCATCAGCTCTAGAAAATCTTTCAGACTTTCAAATATTTGAAATTAACTTCCTCTGTTATGATTTGGCTTTATTAGAATTCACTGTTCTACCACTTCAGCAAGGTAACATATCTTTCACCAGGCATTTTTAAAGAGCTGCTTTGCTAAAATGAAAGTTACATAATTTAAGAAAGCACTACCTGTATGTGCCTCCCAATAGCTTCTTAATTAAGTTTTACATACAAAAAAAATGAAAAATGCAATTTGCTTGCAGTTTCAGAGACAGTCAATATTTACATTTAAGTACAAAATTTATTATTTACATATTATTTATGAATTACATAAGGACAAAATACAATGAAGGGGCTTATAAATGTTAACTCAAATATTCTAGTATGGTCTGACTGTGACATTTTGTATTTATTCTGAATTGATACATCTCAAAATACAGGGACAACTCTCTCTTGTAGAACAAAAATACTATACTTGGAGTAAGGAAACTTGAGTTCAAATACCAGATCTGAAATACATTGTGTGACTGGTCAAATCACTTAACCTCTTCAGGCATCTGTTTCCTCAACTATAAAATAAGGTGACTGGGTTAGCTCACATCATAGGATTCTTCCAGTTCTCTTATTCTAATATTTGACTATGATTCAGTGGAGTGAATCTCTAAGTGGGGACATTCTCCCATTTTAGAACAGATATCCATTCCCAAACAAATGAGACATTGGTTTAATGGAAGATAAAAGGAAAGGGCAGCTAAGTGGCACCATAGTGCATAGAGGGCCAGGCCTGGAGTCAGGAAGATTCATCTTCCAAAGTTTAAACCTAGCCTCAGACACTTATGAGCTGTGTGACCTCTGACAAGTCATTAACCCTGTTTGTCTCAGTTTCCTCTTCTTTAAAATGATCTGAAGAAGTTAAAGGCAAACCACTCCAATATCTCTGACAAAAAAGCCCCAAATGGGGTCAGATACAACTTAAAATGACTTCAATATAAACAAAAGGGAGAAGCCAATGACAACACTATTAAGGAAAAAGTGAACATTATTAATTTTATGGCTTTCAGATTGGGTTATTCCTATAATACCTGTCGTCTTTTAATAAGGATCCCTATATGTCTGATACAGAAATGTATTCTAAGAATATGATCTCATCATTCTAAGCATAGATGGCATTTATTGGGTCACATATATACTTAAGAAAAATGTAATCAAACTGTTGAATTCACTGTTGCTATATCTATTTTAAATAAGAAGGTTGTAAAACATCATGGGAGAAATATTTATGGTGGCAGAGTGGGGTAGAAAAAATCTTGCACATCAGATCTTGAGAGATGCAGGTTTGAATCTAGGTACAGATCCTTAAAAGCCATGAGACCCATGGCAAGTCACTTAACCACTCTGAGTTTCAGTATTCTTATCTATCAAATGGGAGTAATGCTTTAGGAAAGAATTTAGGAAAGAATTTTTAAACATCCAAATTCTATGTAAATTTGAGCTACTAATACCTATTATTAATACTGTGCTTTTAATTAATGGTGACTTGAAAGATATTATAGTTATTAAAAATATGCACCATCAAAAATGAAGAAATATTCATTAAAATAGAAGGTAAAAGAGTTCAATCCACCTCCCAGCTGAGGAAATGTATATGAACTGTGGCACAACATTCCTGTTCCCAACCGACCTCTTCAGGTTACTTAAGAACCAACATCAGCATTATAGGAAAATCATTGTGATCAGGCGATATTGTAAATCATCGCTTTTTTCATTCATTAGTTTTTTTTTAAAAATCAACTTTTCAGCTCACAAACACCCAGAACAAATACATAGAGCTCAATTTTGAAAAAAAAAACTGAGCTGCAAAATGCTTTAGTGCCCCAGCAGGTGAGTCAAGTCCTAATAAGATCTCCCACTGAATGAACATTCAGAACCTGCTGCCAAATAGCACTTGAAAAGGTGAGGAATTCTTCCTTACCTCCAAAAGCCCCACAGGAAAAACCACCTCCAGTCTAATACTTCTCTTCCAAAGCAGGCAAAGCCCAAAACATATCAGCAAGGCAACATTTAGAAGATGCCTTTCGCCATGCACATATACAGGCAAGAGAAAGGGGAGTTATATTTAATCGACCAGTGTACAGATTATGTACGTAGCATGTGTCGAGAGTCCTAGAGAAAGAGTAAATATGTGGTACGCCTAAAGAATTACAAATATGTGTGTGCAAATACTCTTTAGATTTCTGGAAACAGAGAAATGAGGCGTGGCATTCCAACACAGACATATTCCAATAAAATCGAGCATAAGCAAAATGGAAATGGTCGAAAGCAAAAAGTTAAATTAAGAGAGAACATTTTCACTTTGAGGAATTAATACTCTGCAGTGTTAATAGCATCTCCTTCCAGTGTGCAGATAGGAAAACAATTGGCATGCCATTTTTCCCTTTAGGGATCCATTCTCCTGTCACTTAAGCCTAGGGCATCCTATTGTTGACATGAAACAAGAGCCTCCAGGTTTGCCCCACTCATCCATTCTGTGAAATTGTTTTCTTAGGATTGAATATCTAGAGATCAATTCCATTTTCAAAAGGGGCAGCACTCAACAATTTTTTTTAAAGAAATGACTGGTAAATTTTGCATTTTCAACCTCCACCCCTTTAGCTCTATCCACTCTACTCCCAAATCACCAATGATGCATATTTTGCCCTTTCAAAAAGCTAGACCACATGTTCACAATGAAGATCCTGGTGTAGTGGCAAGAGTGTTGAACCACGAATCAGGTTCTTGAGCATCTAGGTGGCCCAGTGAATTAATAGTACGGGCCTTGGAGTTATGAAGATTGGGGTTCCAGTTTCACTTCATATACTTACTTTCTATGTGTTCCTGTGTCAGTCATTTAACCTCTGCCTCACTCTCCCTGTCTGTAAAATGGGGGAAACAATGGCATCTCATTTCATTGTGAAGATCAAAATAGACTAAATTACAGAGCTTTGCAAATGTGGAGGCACTAGGTAAATCGTCATTATTGTTATTAGTACCAGCTCTGCAACTAGTCAGCTGTGTGACCTTGGGTAATTTATTTCCTTACTCCAGTCCTAAGTGTCCTCACCTGCAAAATGAAAGGGTTGGACTGAATAAGCCCTAAGGTCACTTTTAACTTTAAAGGTCAAAGACTCTACATCAAAACCTAGAGAAATAAATGTGAAGAGTCAATTTGCAATTTTCCTGCAGCTGAAATTCAAAAATTCCTTATTAAGTCACAACATAAGTAGGTCATGTTAAGCTGAAAGGTGGGTAAATACATTTTCTTCCAAATAGCCCAAATTCCTTTATAATAAAATTAGATATAAATGAGACAAAAGTGAGAAAACAGAGAAACCAAAGCAAACTAGGAAATAGGGTAAATAAAAAGAGAGAAAGCACAAAGAAAAAAGTCAATGAAAGGAAGTGGCAGGTACAAGGAAGAAGGAGTTATAGCAAAAATAGAAATAATCAAAAGTGTCTGTAACTGGCCAAAGATGGAAGAAGAAATCAAAGAAACAAAAAATATGCTATGTAAAAAAAAATCAACAACCTAAACCAAAATACATTAAGAGATGTGTATAGGTGGAGGAGAGGGAAATGATTATGCCTCCAGACCAAATGACAATAAGATTTTTTTATGTTTTATTTTTTTTGAAGAATGAAGCAAAGACTTCAAGGCACCAAATTTTAGTGCAGGTATTACTACAAGTGTTACTGCCCAGGCCACACAATATTTGGATGAAAAACATGACCCTGAGGATTATAGGGATTGTACCCTCTTCTGATCCTTGGACACAGAATAACAAAAGCCTAAGGTCAGAGATATAGCATATGGGGTCACTTGTGACTAAAATTTGACATTTATCATAGCCACCAGAAAGCTACATTATGGTCACTCTAGGGAAGAGATAATAGAATATTTCTTTCAACTGGTTATGGAGAAATATGTCATGGAGTCAGAAAGACATCCAATCCTATATTCTTCATGTCATTCATATTTATTCTTTTTTTAAGTAAATTAATTGACTTTTTAACTAAAAAAAAGATTTTAAAGTGATAGTGAAAAGCACTATGGAAGAGAGATTGAACTAGGAAGAATCTGTATGACAGAAAAAAATGAGCAATGAATGTTTACTCAAGACTTAAAACTAATGACAACATACATAGGAAAAGTATGTTCATTTGGGCAACTAGGGACTTCAGTTTATCTTTGTGCCATATAATTACAACCAAGATATGTTAGGATTTTTCTAAGTATATTAACTCACTTTAGATTTTTACTTTTTCTGTTCTGCATTTGTCTCTACATTTGCATTTTTCACTACATCAATGATAAAACCAAATGTTTCAAATATGAAAAACGTCATTTTATGCATTTTTCAAAAATATCACTCTACCTGATTCATATATGCCAACATACTGCAGGAAACTTCATTATGTATATTCATATTCATATATACGTGTGTATGCATATATATATACTAATAGTTGGAGCCAATCACTGTTGAACTCTTAATAAATTATGTGATTTGTGTTTTACATGTTGATCAATACAGTTTAACATAAGCAACATGACAATCGGCCTTCATATATATTGACAAGATTCTCCAATGGTCTGTTAATATACAAAAGACTGGGACAAATTACTTATTTATATATACAAAACATGGTTATAAAGGCCAGCTGCAGGTATTTTTTGGAAAGTGCATTTTAATAAGGTCCTATTCAGTAAGGGAACAAATGGGGAAAAGTAGTTTGCACTACAGAGTTGAGTGAGAGAGCTTTCTCTTTTTCTAACAACGAAATCAATCATTTGTCCAGACTGTGGGAGTCAAAGTTAGTTACTGAAAAGAATTCCATATATAAACAAGTCAATAACTCATTGTGTGTTATTGTTAGGCTGAAGAAGTCGGCTTTCAAAAAGCTGCCCCTGCTTCTCTCCGAATGAATGTCACTGTATTCAGGGACTGGGAGAGGGCCTTTTGTTTCTAGCCATTGCTGGCTGCCATTTATGTATGGGAAAAGAGAAGCGGCTGCTGGAAGAACCCCCCGTAAAATCATACTATCATGAGGGCCACATTGAGGACTATGGATGTCCAGGAAAAGGGCTGAATTTTAGGAACTCAAATACTTTGTGGCCAGAGATGGGTCTTGAACAGAGTTTATAATTAGCAGGCAGTTAATAAATATTTGCTGAATGAATGAATATGCATCACTTTGAATTCAATAGGCTTGGTGTTTTTTGCCCCCATTGTGATTTGAGATAGAACTCAACTTAATGGCCACAGTTTAAAAAGTTCAACATCCACCAGCTACCATAATGAAAAGGTCAAAACTTCAGAGAAATGTTATCTGCTCTGACCATAAATGTTAAGGTTGATTCTTTGAACTTCTAAAAGTCAGGCAACAATCATAGGATGATTTCTCAAGTTATCTTTCTTCTTACTGAAAATTACTCTCTCTGAAGATAATTCTTGACAACCAGTTGAAGGGTTTAAGACTTGTTGTCATAATAGAATTCTTTCCTCTTTTATAATTTTATGTGGTTAATAAGAAATGTGAAAACATTTTTGAAAATTTCAACCACCTTCAGCATTAAAAATTAATGCAATTATTAGAGCTTAATTTATTATACATAAAAATTCATTGAATATTTACTCAACTATCATGAAATTTAATTCAATTCAATTTGATGAGTATTTAAGCATCTGTTTCATGTATAGCAATGAAAAAAAAAAGATAAAGAAAATCCCAGTCACCAGAAAGGTTCAGCTGTCTTGTGATGGTTTGTCCTTAGAGAGCAGATACAGGATCAGTCACAAGGATGTGTACTCTTTCTTCTTCCTCTTGGTATTCATTCCAATTCAATTAATATCATATTGTAGCACTGCACTAGGTTCTGGAAATAAAAAAGGGTGCCTTCTTCAAGGATATTACAAACCAATACAACATGCCAAACTTGTATAGTCTTCAAAAATTCAAGGCTATCACCATACTGTTCCATGATGCTGTTCCATGACCAGATACTGGTGTGAATGGGAGAGTAGCACCCCCATATGCAAGCTCCAGAGATAAAAGAGTTAAAACCTCCAGGGCATGGTCTCTGGATGGGGGCAAGCCAATTGTGGAGAAGAAGGTCTTGGGGAGTAAGGATTGAAGTAAAGCATGGCTGCCTAAAATAACAGGACCTGCAGGGAAGGTCACCAATCAGACTAGTGATAGCTATTTTTAAAAGCAGAAGACTAGGTAAAATGAAATGCATTTTAAAATGCCTTATCCAACAAGATACCTCCCATGAATATGTCAAAATTATATAAGCTTCTTTGGAAGATATAACAATTTAGATACTGTTATTCAATGATCCCTAAAAGTGAGGAATAACATCAGAAGAACTACGCTCACCAATGTGTTCAGCTCTTTCATAGAGGAGATACAGAGCAGAGTTCAAGTCAAAGAGAGGTTCCCTAGAGATGCTGACATTCTCCAGGTGATCCTTTTTGCAGGTAACATGATCAGTCCCCAGAATCTTTCTGAGCTTCCTCCATAAACTACTGAATCTGACCTACCTATCCACACAGGAATAACTTAGGGGATAAAGGATATTTCTCTTCCCCAGACTCTGATATGCAATTGGAGGACAACCTAAATTGTCCATCAATACCTATGTCTTAAAAAGTCAATGCAGGGGCGGCCAGGTAGCAGAGCGAGTAAGAGTGCCGGCCCCAGTGTCAGGATGACCTGGGGAATCGAATCCAGGCTCAGACACTTAGCACCCACCTAGAAACACCTGGCTGAATAACCTTGAGCAAGTTACTTAACCCCAATTGCTGAGGGGCAGCCAGGTGGCTCAGCGATTAAGAGCACTTGCCCCAGTGTCGGGATGACCGGGGATCGAATCTGGGCTCAGATACTTAGCAACACACCCAGAAATAACTGGCCATGTAACCTTGAGCAAGTTACTTAACCCCAATTGCTTTAAAAAAAAAAAAAAGTCAATGCAATGAGACAAGTTAGGTCCAGAACTAAATAGAAGAATAAACTGAACTGCCCTTGGGGGATTTCAAGGTTCTTTTAAAGGACTCAAGTTTCTCCCTATAACAAAGACCCATCTTTTCAATATCAACATTATTTAGTTATCTTATATGGTTCAGAGTTATAGAAAGTTACTGTCTTTGAAGAATTGGAGTTAAGTATCACCCAAAGGGCAATGGAGAGGCTCCTCATGGGCATGAGTAAACTATGACATAAACATGAAATTACAATGAAGTTAGGTAAAGGAATCATCCAAAAAGTATACGACTGAAACATAAGATAGCTGGTTATGTAGCCAAAGTGAGTCATATAAACAATGGACAATCTTCATGCTCCCGGGGTACACTCATGATGTCAAGAAAAAGGAAGGAAGACCCACAGTACAAGAGTGAAAACATGGAGAGAAGAGTCACACAGGGCAGGCAGACATAGATGGTTCATGATCTGCATTGCTGGAGGGCATACAATACTAACACTGACAAAATCACAAATCCATTGGAGATCCATTTGATCATGAGAGGTGTGGATGCACTATTACTATTGGAAAATCATCATCTAGGTTCAATTGATGGTCTGCAGTAATATCATTTTTATATATGAAATATTATCTGCTTTTCAAAATCAAGAAAATAAAGTATTATTTTGAAAGGAAAAAAAGGAATCCTAAAAGCTAGGTAGCACAGTGGATAGAGCACCAGGTCTGGAGTCAGGAAGACCTAAATTCAAATCTGTCCTCAGATATTTACTCAATATTCTTCTTCTATCCTGGGCAAGTCCCTTAACCCTGTTTGCCTCAGTCCCTTTATCTATACCATGAGTTGGAGATGAAATGGCAAACCACTCCAATATCTTTGCCAAGAAGATTCCAAAAAGGGTCATGAAGAGTCAGACAACATGGAAATGACTGAACAAAGAAAACAATAAGCTAAATATGTAGAATGTTACGGAATTATATTTATGGAATTGTGTTCTTGTTTGATATCTGTAATAGTGCTAGAGGGGGAATATTCTCACAAGTCATGACCACTGGCCCTGAGCTTTAACTTTGTTCATATTCCCATACCAACCCTCCGTATATGAGAGTGGAAGCATATAAAAGGGAGAAAAGTAGAGGAAAAAGAGAATGAAGATGGAAAGAGGAGGGCAGTGGAAAGCAGCAGAGAAGGTTAGAAGGGGAATGTGGAAAGCAGAGTGGAAGGAAGGTACTGAGAAGCAGAGGCAAAAAGCAAGTTCTAGAATTCAAGGAGTTAAAACAATGGAAGCCTCTCTGAATCTTCATTTTCTTCTCTCAATAATAATAATAATAATAATAACATTTTAGAGTGATTTCACCTAGGGAATGGTGGAACATTAAGCCCACAAGCCTGCAATTTAATATATGAACTGAATTCCTTAGAAAGGCATGATTTCAAGTGCTTCTGCTACAATTTGGAGTGGCTACTACTAGAAATATGCCTGCTTAGTAGCATTGACAAAAAGCCCAGTCT
Source organism: Petaurus breviceps papuanus (assembly GCF_028583685.1). NCBI lineage: Eukaryota > Metazoa > Chordata > Mammalia > Diprotodontia > Petauridae > Petaurus > Petaurus breviceps. The sequence continues at coordinate 20,817,426 of NW_027185804.1, forward strand.
TCATTGGCATAGATAAATGAAGCTCTTGAGAATTGTCTTTTATACAAAATACTCTTCATTTAAAAAAATAACTATGTCCCATGTCTGGAATGCATTTCCTACTCACCTATGCCCACTTAGAATCTCTAGTTTTCTTCATGACTCATCTCAAGCACCATCTTTCCTGTGAAGCCTTTCCTCATCTCCTCAATTGCTAGTGCCCTCCTCCCCCAAATTATCTTGTATTTATTATGTATATATTTCACATTTACCTACATACTGTCTCTCTCAATAGAATGTAAACCCCTGGAGGACAGGGGTGATTTCATTTATATATTTGTATCATCAGGATCTATACATCATAGATAGATAGATAGATATGTATATATATAAATATGCTTATTGATAGACATATAATCATTATATGAAAATACATAAACAAAATTACTTTTTGAGAAAGATTTAAGTAAGAAGAATCCAGACTCTTGGACATGTCTTGTGTCCTATCCTTAGTCTCATAAGATCATATACTTAGAGCTGGAAGAGACCACAGAAGTTATAGAATCCAATTCTATCAATTTACAAATATGGGAACTGAGACATAGAAAGTTAAGTCACAAAAAAAATTTTAAATAAAAGAAAGTTAAGTCACTTGACCAAAGTCACATATACAGGTTATCTAATTCCTTCTCAATGTCTGGAGTCTACCTAGTACATTAAACTCTGATACTGGCTGAAGAACTAAGGTTATCTCTGATATACAGGAAGGCTCTCAACCTCAAGTAAAAATTTATTCCAAATTACTCTTCTATTCCTAAAGGATGACAAGTATTTATATGATGCCTTAAGATCTATCTGAACTAAAGTCCGAGTCCAATGACACATCATGGCATGGAGGTTACCTTTCATTCCCTAAAGCTTAACCAGAAGGACACAAATCTGGACAAATTTCACCAAGTAACAGAGGGGGGTGATTATAGACCTCAAAATGGGCTACATTGATTGGTAGTCCAAGGATTAACCTAGCTAATGTTGGAGAGGCTCACAATTCAATTTGCCTCCTGCTTATAAACAAAACAGACAAACAAAAAATCGTGTCCCTCTAACATCGTGATTCTCCTATGGCTGTCAATAAAGAAACACTACAATCTCAGATTAATTAAAATTTCAAACAAACCAAAGGGAAAAGGAGAGTTGCATAGTGGTCATAAGTTGGCTGCTATATATTAGCAACAATAGATTGCACAGGAATAATGTGTAAAACAATGATTATAAGAAAAATAGTGATAATGGCTGGTGTTTATAGAAAAGATAATATTGAGGATGGGTAAGTGGGCTGGTTATATTGAGAATGAGTGCCAAAGGAAAGGTGGTCAACATAGTAAGGGAGGATCTCCAAGGTATTCAAAGAATTGGAAGGGTCCCAACAGGTTGAAAAGGTTCTCCAGAGAGCAGAGATTCTTAACCTTTCTTTGTGCCAAAGAGTCCCTAGAAATGCTCATCAGCTTGGGAGAAGCAGTGAAGAAGCAGGTTGAACTAGTTATCCATAAAGTTGTGTCTGTGAAGGGAAGAAAATAAAGCCTCAACAGGGATGATGGCTTGGGAGTAGCAACTGATAACAAGGAAAAAAACCATTTTGATATTCTTTCCACATAATGCAAATTAAACATATAAAAAGATAAAGTTCAGTCCAGCCTCTGACCAAAGCATCCCAAATTTCGAAGCAATGAGCTGTTTTTCCATTATCCAAATCAACACAAAGTATTCTTCCTTTCCCTCCCAGACTTCTGCCTAACACAAAGCATCACTTAGGGCTTCCAGATTACAAGGTATATGATCCCTGAAAAGTACCAAGATATCTCTCTCCTGTGTGGTGCAGAGAAATTTGCCTTTGCAGAAAACTCAGGACAGGAGTGTTTCCAGCTAGCATTGCTTGTACCATCTAGTATCAAAGAGCTCATATTTTCCATCTTCCAGAACATAATCGGTGTGTGGAATTCATTTCTGCAGGAGGTCGGGGAGTCAAATACTGTGACTGGGAAACGCACTGTCATTCACAATGCAAGCAGTGAGTGTGAGCCAAGATTGCAAGGGCAATCAAATCTCATGCTTCAAGAAAGAAAATGATCATTTGCAAGGGTCAGGAAGGAATTTCCTCCTCTCTCCTAATAGGAAATACCATGTAACTTGACAGATGAATTGTGGGGGAGGGGCAATTTATCTTGCTCTGAAATACAAAGTGTTAGGGGCTGCCAGCTAAAAAGTGGATGGATTAGCTGCATAAATGGCATGCTATTGTATGAGAAATTCTGTGTCTTGTTTCCCATTGCATAATATTGGTATATCCCTGATACATACCAATTGATAAATACCTCATACATACCAAGAAATCCTATATCCCTTTGCATAGCATTGGTATGTCTTACACTATGCACCCTTATGCCTGGATAATTATCCCTAACACTATTTCAGTTGACAGCCATAATAATACAATTTTATTTGAGATTCATTAATTTCCAGTGACTTTAGCATGGCAACGCTTCCGTGATTAATTTTACTGTGGCTTTTGCTTCCATAATATTTGCAGCCTTTTCATAATATAAAAACTTATTCACCATTTCTATGTAAGTTAACCTTTTATTAAATTGTATAGTTGACATTATGAATATCCTGTATCACAGGGTCTTTAGGATTATCTTTTGATTTCATTTTACTTAAATGTGTTCCAAGGTTTTTTAAAATGACATTGGGCATATATGTTATACATTTCACCAACAGATTTATAGAAAGCAGAGATCCTTTGTAAAAAATGTTCAAAGATTTCCTCCTGATCATTTTTGCTGTTCCAATGGCACATTCCATATGGGAAAACTGAGACTATTTTGCTCCTACTGATAGCTTAGCAAGTTCTTTCATCAATTGTCCTAAAATCAACTGTGTTTCTAATAAACTTTTTAAAAGCATTTAATGGTTTTGTAAATCATAGTAGGCAACATTTCAGTACTCTATCAGTTGGTATTAATAAAAGTTCTGGCAGGCATTAGAGATGTTTTCTCTAACACCAGGCTAAGTACTAGAATCAAACTATAATCACTGTAAATTTCTTCTTCTAAATTTTCTCCATTAAAAAAGAATAATTGTAAAGGGTATGGTTGACTTTTAAAAGAAAATCAGAATGCTCTGTTCCTAGCACACCTCTGATAGAGTCATACCTTCGATAATGTCAATACTTGGTGTCACCAGCAGGTGCTACTTGAAAATCCAACAGAGAGCCACATTTAGGAATGACAGTATCCATGAAGGACACTGGTTGAGCAGGTGAGGAATACAGACTTAGGTACCACTGAAAACATCATGTCCCAGATGATTTCATTTTGCATCATTCATCTAAAAAAAAACCCAAACATGGATTGTATCCAGAAATGACAAAAATCAACAAAGGGGCAATCATACTATTTAAATACTGATGGCTATCCCCTGAGCAAAGTATATTATTGCTATTTTTATTGTTGTAGAAGGCTGACTGTGGGGAAACACACACACATACACACACACAAAATGGCAAACCTTTAGTGTTTCTAGGGGTCCATGACTGTTGGTGCACAGTTTAGAAATTATGAGATTCTGTTAAAATTCCTAATAGTATTTCCCAAATTAGAACATACACACACACAAACACGCCCCACCATCCTGTCTTTCCGTCTCCCCTCCCCACTCGCTTTATTGTGCTCCTGCCCGTCCTCACTCGGTGCCTGACCCAGTCTGTGAAGCTGGAAGCGGCAGCTGTGATTTCGGTGCAGATTTCACACAGTGTAATTACAGCAGTGACACTGGGACTGAGAGGTACAAAGAAAAAAAAAGAGACCCTACAGGTTATTAGCACTAAACACTGGGAGAAATCAAACGGAGAGTCAATGCGTAATTTCGAGGCCTATCAAGCCTCATCACGAACAGCGGGGAGGAAAGTGCTTCACTTCATCATCTCACTCTCTGACTTTTGTTGAAAATTACAGTAATTAAAAAAGAGCTAAGTACTTCTCAGGCAAGGGGTCTTTTCTTTACCCATCACCTTTTAGTTGGCTGCTGATTTCGCGTGACCTTTTCCTTGGCTCTGTCTATCGCAGTCAACACAGATCTTTGTTGAATGGCTCTCTAAAACCTAATTACTATCTGCTGGGTGATTCAGTATTGATCAGGAAGGGTGGCACAGCGACAGAGGAGTACCAACACTGTGGCCCCGGCAATCGAAAAGTAATTCCAGCCCCATAGAAACGTCCCTTCCATCCCACTTATTAGAAGCAGCTGTGATGCTGCCAAATCGATACCCAACACTGAATTGCTTCTTTGACTAAAAAGCATTTTTTTAAGAAGTCATGTACAATCAGTGGCCTCTGACTTCAAAGGACTTTACCCTGATGCACCATGAGAGTGAACAAATTCTCTGTTGGCAAACATCCCTAGGACCAGTAGTTTTTTTTTTTTAAATCACCGTTTTTATTGAGCATTGTAATACCACATTCATTCAGCCCTAATGCATCATACAAAGTTTCATTTCTGACTGTCATGAGAGTGAACAATTAATCAGGGCTTTTTTATTCTCTCCCCTTCCAGGAATTTAAGGTAAAATAATTTGAATGTTAAGGGTCATTCATGTAAATTGGACATCTTAAAATGATCTAGCAGGAATTGACAAGTGGTCACCAAAACCATCCTAACATAAACCAGATACATTTTGTAAAACAATAGTATTATATGCCCATTTTAGTATTTTTGACAGGCTTTGTTAATTTCTCTTTCAATGCTGGGCAGAAAGACCATGTATAAGAGTATCTTTATCTATAGAAATATGGCCTCTAGTGTATTTTTTCATAATAATTATATGTATGTATTACATATATATATATGGAGAGAGAGAGAGAAAGAGAGAGAGAGAGAGAGAGAGAGAGAGAGAGAGAGAGAGAGAGAGAGAGAGAGAGAATAAAATAACAGAATCATGGCCTTAGAGCTGAAGGGTAATGTAAAGACATTAAGCCACCTACCCCCAATTTCATAGATAAGGAAACTGAGGCTGTTTCTTAAGTGAGTGAGCTTAAGTGACTTGCCCAGCATCTTTGCCAGTAAACAGCAGAGCAATATTTGAACCGAGGGTGCCAAATTCAGCACTCTTTATGACATAGAGTAGTGATGGATAAAATCAACACAGGTTAGAATCCTGTACAGTTTTATGTTACTTTGAAAATACCTGTTTTGATAAGTACAGTTAAGAAATACACTGTAGGGATGTCCTTAGCTTTTTTTCCCCAGACATATACAAACAGATTTTTAAACTGTGAATACAGAAATGTAGAGATTCAGCCTTGTTGTTCATAATCATAGAAAGGACCACATCACAGCCAAAGGTCCTGGTTTCAAATCTTGATTTTATTCCTCAGTATCTCTGTGGTATTTGGGCATAGAATTCCTCCTTTCTGATTGGATTTTTGAAACTACACAGTTTGGTATCTAAGGTATATAGATAATTCACACACACACACATCACAATTACATACAGCATGTCTCAAAAGTCTCAATGCAGTTTTAAAAGATTAAATTTTTAATCTATTAAAGTTTAAAATGGCACAAGGACTTTTGATACCACCATATTAACATATACATACCATATTAACATATGCATACATAGCCATATATGTCAAAGTATATTTATATTACATACATAAATATATATTTATGTATGTTCATGTATTAGTCATTTTATCTGTCTAATTCCAAATTACATTCCAAACAGTTATATCAATCTATAGCTTCATCAAGAATACACTAGTATAGAAGATGGCAGAGTAGAAGCAGGACCTCTCCGCTGCTCCAGCTTCCACCTTCCCCAATCCATGTAAAAAGGGGACTCTAAACAAACTTTGGAGCTGCAGAACCCACAAAATGACATGGAGAAGCTAACCTCCTGCTGAGGACAGCCCGGCAGGCTAGCAGGAATCAGCCAGCACAGTGCTCTGGGAGCTGAGCCCAGGCCCGCAGAAGCCAGAGGTTTTAGCCCCAGGGTGGGTCTAACCAGCTGCCTGAAAGAGGGACTCCAGATCAGCAGCACCTGTGGCCGTTTCCAGAATTATCAACACAGAGATGCAAAGGACAAAGTGAGAGGTCAGTGCAGTCTGGACTTTGGGACCCAGTAAGTGGGAGTGTGTCGGCTTTTGCACCCGGGGCAAGAAGCCACTGAGACGCCCAGCACACCCAGCCAGCACCATGTGGCTCCTGGCCTGCAGAGTATAGGGGGACCAAGCGACCAGTCTAAGGGGTAATCGCTCTTGCTTTAACCTAATTGGATCTGGATTGCAGTCTAGGATGGAGGTCCTGGGGTGTATGTCCAGTTTGCCAGAGTGTGTGGAGGCCTCAGAGAGGGCACCCATCTAATACCTCCAGCAGCTGACAAAAACCCAGCGTTTGGGACAAAAGCTCCCCTGTCTGGTGGCAGAGTCCTACTGTGGCAAAAAGCCCAGGGGTCAAGTGACTGAGGGGTGACATGAACAGGCAAAGGAAACAAAGCAGACAGAACTCCTATTTTGGGGACAAAAAGGAGCAAAGCATAGAACAGGAGGAAGACAGTGAAATCAGAACTCCTGAACCAAAAGCTTCAAAGGAAAATATGAACTGGTTACAGGCCATAGAGGACCTTAAGAAGCAGATAAAAGAAGTGGGGGGAAAATTGGGAAGAGAAATGAGAATGATGCAAGAAAATTATGAAATAAGAGTCAACAGCCTGAATGAGGAAAATCCTCCTTAAAAAATAGACTAACTCAATTGGCAAAAGAGGCTCAAAAAGGCAATGAGGAGAAGAATGCCTTAAAAAGCTGAATTTGCCAGATAGAAAAAGAATCTCAAAAGCTCACTGAGGAAAAATCATTCCTTCAGAATTAGATTGGAGCAAATGGAAGCTAATGGCTTTATGAGAAATCAAGATGCTGTTAAACAGATCCAAACAAATGAAAGAATAGAAGGAAATATGAAATATCTCATGGGAAAAACCACTGACCTGGAAATTAGATCCAGGAAAGATAATTTAAAAATTATTGGACTACCTGAAAGCCATGATCAAAGTAAGAATCTAGAAATCATCCTCCAGGAAGTTCTCAAAGAAAACTGCCCTGATGTTTAAGAACCAGAGGGCAGAATAGAGGTTTAAAGAATCCACCAATCACCTCCTGAAAAAGATCCCAAAAAAGAAAACTCCTAGGAATATTATAGCCAGGTTCTGGAATTCCCAGATTAATGAGAGAATATTACAAGCAGCCAGGAAGAAACAATTGCAATTGAATATTGTGAAAACACAATCAGGATAACACAGGATCTGGCAGCTTCTACACTGAGGGATCGACGGGCTTGGAATATGATATTCTGGAGGCCAAAGAAGCTGGGATTAAAACCAAGAATCACTTACCCAGAAAAACTGAGTATCATGTTTCAGGGGAAAATATGGTCATTCAGTGGAGTAGAGGACTTTCAAGTATTCTTGATGAAAAAACCAGAGATGAATAGAAAATTTGACATTCAGATACAAGAAGCAAGAGAAGCATGAGAAGGTAAATAGGAAAAAGAAATCATAAGGAACTTATCAAAGTTGAACTATTAACATTCCTACATGGAAAAGCAATAATTGTAATGGATGAAACTTTTGTTAGTATGAAAATAGTTGAAGGGAATAGAAATATATATATATATATATATATATATATATATATATATATATATATATATGTGTCTATATATGAGGGTATATGGGCATATGAATACATATGTGAATGTGTGTATATATGTTTACAGGTATATATAGAGGGCATAGGACCAATTTAATAGTAAGGGGTGATACTTAAAAGGTGAAATTAAGATGTGAGAGAGGAATATAATGAGAGGAGATGGGGAGAGACAGAATGGGGTAAACTATCTATATAGAAGAGGCAAGGGAAAATGGTTACAATGGAGGGGAAGAATAGGAAGGCAAAAGGGAATGAATCAACTTTATTCTCATTTAATTTGGCTCAGGGAGGGAATGAAATACACACTAAATAGGGTGTCTTAGCCTACAGGACAATAGGGGGGAAAGGGGATCAGAGGGGAGATGATGGAAAGGAGGGCAGGCTGGAGAGGAGGGAAGTTGGAAGCACCCACTTTTGAAAAGGGGTGGGATAAAAGTAGAGAATAGAACAAGTGGGAGGTAGGATAGGAGGGAGGGAAATATGGTCAGTCTTTTACAATATATCTACTATGTTATTGTTTTGCACTAGCTACACATGTACAACCTATACTGAAATTCTTATCTTCCTAGTAAGGGTAGGTGTCAAGGGAGGAAGGGATTGAATCTGGAATTCAAAGTTTTAAAATCAAATGTTTAAATATATATTATTATTATTAATAATACTATTTTACATGTAATTGGGAAATAAGATATACAGTCACTGGGGCACAGAGATCCAGCATGCCCTACTGGAAAAGTCGAAAGAGGTATGGGAGAAAATATGGGAGAGAGCAGATTGGAGGATGGGATATCCTGTGGGAGTGCAATTTTGGCGTGGTGGGTAGGGGAAAAATGGGGAGAAAATTTGTAACTCAAAATCTGGCGGAAATGAATGATGTAAATCAGAAGTTAGTAAAGCATTTGAAAAATGGAAAAAAAAAAGAATACACTAGTATATCCTTCCCCCACAATACCTACATACATATAATGTTGACTATTCACATCTTTTATCATCTTTGCTGATTTACTGGGTGTGGAGTAGAAAAGTAGGGCTGTTTTGATTTGCATTTCTCTTATCGTTAATGATTTGGGGCATATTTTGATATGTTTAATAGTTTACAATTCTTTTGAGAAGTGCTTATTCATATCTTTTGACCACTTGTCTATTACAAAATGGCTTTTGGACACATGTATATATTTGAATGTATATATATATAGAGAGAGAGATTCATGGTGTGGGGGGGTAGATACACTGACACACAGACAGACAGACAGACAGACAGACAGACAGACAGACAGACAGACAGACAGA
>NW_027185804.1:20826467-20835309 GCF_028583685.1 Petaurus breviceps papuanus
AGACAGACAGACAGACAGACAGACAGACAGACAGACAGACAGACAGATAGATAGATAGATAGATAGATAGATAGATAGATCTTGAGCATACTACTCTTCCACTCTGACTGCATTTCAAGACTATATCCTCCTCTTATACACTCTTAGATAGCCTCTCTTCCCTTGGTTTATTATGAAAGGATGCCTACATCAGTAATCATTCATTTCCTATCAAGATAGTGAATTTCAAGTGGTTAAATGGAAGGGGGGAAGTTTATATTACATTTCATTTCTCAAACAAAAATTTGATATCTAAGATAGATCAATCTTTAACATACCACATAAGTGTATGTACAAATATACGTGACCATATTATGAGGCACATATACATACACACAAGCACATGTGTATATATATATATACATATATATATATATATTTGTGTGCATATATATTTATACATCCATCCATATGGTACGGGTGGCACAGTGGATAGAGCACTGGGCCTGGAGTTAGGGAAGACCTGAATTCAAATTTTACCTCACATACTTACGAGGTATCTGACCCTGGGCAAGTCACTTCACCTTTTTTGCCTCAGTTTCCTCATCTATAAAATGAGCTGGAGAAGGAAATAGTAAACCAATACCTTTGCTAAGAAAACCCTAAATGGGGTCATGAAGAGTTAGAAATAACCAAACAACATCATATAAAATCATAAGCCATTTTTAATAGCCAAACTGTCAAAAGACATAAGCAGTTCTCAAAAGAATAATTGGACACTATTAACAACTATTTGAAAGAATGTTCCAAATTTATAATGACAAGAGAAATGCAAATAAAGGCAACAATTTCAGCTCATACACAGTAAATTGGCAAAGATGACATATGATAAAAATAATAATGTTGGAGGTGTTGTGGGAAGAGAGGCACACTATTGCATTGCTAGTGGAGCTGCAAACTAACCATTTTTAATTAGAAAGAAAGAAAATGACTGAAATTTTAATACTCTCTGACCCAGAGATTCTACTATTAGCCATATTCCCCAAGGAAGACACCTATAAAAAGAAAATTATCATACATACTAAAGTATTTATAGCAGCACTTTTTGTGGTAGGAAAAATTGGAAGCAAAGTACATGCCCATTTCCTGGGAAGTTGCTAAACAGTCTGTGGTACATGAATGTAAAGGAATATTATGATGCAAGAAACAACCAATATGATGGACAAAGAACCATAGAAAGACTTATATAACATGATGCACAGTGAAGTAAGCAGAGGCGAGAAAAAAATTTACACCTTAACTAAAGTAATGTAAATAGAAAAAAAAAACACAACTGAAAATGAATGGTACTTAATTACAAAGATAAGCATTGCTCCAAGAAGATGTGGCCCTACATTTCTTTGCAGAGGTGGGAGGTTCACAGATGTGGTATGTCATGTATATTTTGTGTTTTTTTTAACATATTTGTTGATTTTGCTGATTGTTTTTTCTATCTTTTCTTTTTTTCTCTAAAAAAATATTATTTTTTCTATGGGCTGGCTCCCTGAGGGGAAAGAAGGATGTAAAACCAAAATAAATAAATAAAATTTTATTTTTAAAAAGGTATAGTCAATCTCATTTAGTGATATTTGACACTGAAAACATCTAGTAGCTTCTGATTTTCCTCTTAATAATCATGATAACAAGTGTTCATTGCACTGTAGGTACATCTGTGGGACTCTCAGAAATTTGGTAGAACTTAAGCATTATGCTTTGTTTTTAAATAAATAGTACCCTTTAAAATTATTCATTTGTAAGGGAGCCATTTTAAAAGGCTCATCTTGGTGTGGAGGTATTTAAAGGCTACGCCTGTTGTTTACAAGCTCTGGGAGGTTTGATTGAGGTAGAAATATGCCCACAGACAAAAAGGAACATTTCATAGGAGATTCAGTGATTTCAGGTTGTCATACTAATGAGGATTATTGGCAAAAAGAATGCCTGAAGATTGTTGTAGCTTATGTACCAACATCTGTTGTTAAGATGATGGGAAAACATTCTGCAAATAAATCAGAAAAATTCTTCAATTCATATGAAGTCAATAACCATCATAATCACTCCCAGTACTTTAAAATTTATGACGTATTTTTGTAGAATCACAGAATCTTCTAGCTAGACAGGATAATACCTGATAAAAGAATGCAGAATTCAAGTTGTGAGTGATGTGGAACCCTTTCTCTCCTGAAGCAGCCTATTTAGAATGCTTTTACATATCCCTAATCATGTATGTTAGGATGAAACAGTGGGTAGAGTGGTGGCTCTGAAATCAGGAGGACCTGAATTGAAATCCAGCCTCAGATTACTTACTAGCTGTGTGACCCTGGACAAGTCACTTAGCCCTGTTTGCCTTACTTTCCTCATCTGTATAATGAGCTGGAGAAGGAAATGGTCAAGCATTTAATACCTCTGCCAAGAAAACCCCAACTAGGGTCAAAGAGAGTTGGGCATGACTGAAATAACTCAACAACAGCAAATTGTTGTTATGCGTTTTTTTCCCTTACATTAAGTGTGAATCTGTAAAATCTGTGAGTTTTTGGCTGCCATAATACAACTCCTTACCCACCTGGATCTTAAAGTTTACTAAAATCCCCATATCTTTTTTTCACGTGAACTGTGGTATAACTATGTCTTTTCTATCTTGTAGGTAAAGTCGATTTTTTAAAGCATTTCTAGCACTGAGTCAGTCAAGTAGCATTTAAGTACCTCCTGTGGGACAGAGAGAATGCCAAACCTTGAGAATAGAAAGGAAGGCAAAAGGGACTTAGAATCCAATGGAATATCAGAGTCCAAATGTGGCAGCTTCATTGTCAACAATGACGAGAAGAGATGACAGAACCGAGGGCAGGTCAGTTACATGTTGCATCTATTTGTTGCCCATCTCCCAGTTTCATTTGCAGATGCTCATGAGATAGTCTGATTTTTGTTGGGTTTCACACCAAACTTTCTGAAGGATCATTTTTCCATTCACTACTTTTTGTTTTATTATTAGGCAATAATAATACTCCTTTTGCCTTCCTCTGTAATGTTTTTACAAATAAATATATTCTAAACTGATGTGGCTGTTCAGTTGTTTCAGTCATATCTGACTCTTCTTGACCCCACCTTTTGGGGAATTTCTTGGCAGAGATAATGGAGTAGTTTGTCACTTCCTTCTCTGGCTCATTTTATGGATGAGAAAACTGAGGCAAACAGGGTTAAGTGACTTGCCTAGGGTCACACAACTAGTATGTCTGAGGCTGGATTTGAACTTGGAAAGGTGAGTCTTTCTGACCCCAGATCAGCTCTCTGTGAACAATGATGCCATCTAGCCACCCCTACACTGATCCTACTTTTGGCTTTAATGCCTCTGCAGTTGACAAGACCAAATTTTTGGTAACTACAGTGGTTTCTGGGACCTTCTGAATAGGCCACTGTGATGCTTATTCTATATTGATTACAAATCTCTGTGAAATGGAAAATAATCAGACCTTGTTCCTTCCTCACATTTTATCCAAGATACTATTAATGCACACATAGATCATTATTACAAGGGTGTTTATAAAAATGAGAAAGTAGGGGAGGCCAGGTGGTGCAGTGAATAAGAGCACTGGCCCCAGAGTTGGGAGACCCAGGATTGGTTCCGGCCTCAGATACTTAATGCCCACACAAAATAACTGACCTTGTAACCTTGAGCAAGTTACTTAACCCCAATTGCTTTAAAAAAAAATAATGAGAAAGCAGTCTTATGAGTTAGCTATTGTTGGTCTTTTTTTGTTTTTTAATAGTATTTTGTTTTCTCCCCAATTACATATCAAGAAAATTTTTAGCATTCATTTTTATAAGATTTTGAGTTCCAAATTTTCTCCCTCCTTCTTCTGAAAATGGTAGGCAGTTTGATATTGTTTACACATGTACTATCACATAAAATATATTTCCATATTCATCACAGTTGTGGAAGAAGAAACAGCTCAGAAGGGAAAAAAACTGTGAGAGACAAAGTAAGTAAAAAAAAAAATGCTTTGATCTGCATACAGAGTCCACCAGCTTTTTATCTGGATATGAAGAGCATTTTCCTTCACAAGTCCTTTATACTTATCTTGAATCACTATGCTGCTGAGAAGAGCTGAGTCATTCATAGTTGATCATCACAATTTCGCTGATACTGCGTACGATGTTTTCTTGGCTCTGCTCATTTCACTTTGCATCAGTTCATACAAGTCTTTACAGGTTTTTCTGAAATCTGCCTGTTTATCATTCCTTATTGCACAATAGTGATCTATTACATTCATATGCCACATCTTCTTTTGCCATTCCCCAATTGATGGAATCCCCTGTTTCCAATGTTTTGCCACCACAAATACAGCTGCTAGAAATATTTTTGCACACATAGGTCCTTTTCCCTTTTTATGATCTCTTTGGGATACAGACCAAGTAGTGGTATTGCTAGACCAAAGGGTACACACAATTTGGTTGCCCTTTGAGCATAGTTCCAAATTGTCCTCTAGAATGATTTAGAAGAATTTGTGTCCCAATTTTCCCACATCATCTCCAACATTTGTCATTTTCCTTTTTTTTTGTCATATTAACCAATCTACTTGGTATGAGGTGGTATTTCAGAGTTATTTTAAATTATATTTCTCTAATCAAAGGTAATTTAGAGTGAATAAAGCACTGGCCCTGGAGTCAGGAAGACCTGAGTTCAAAATCTGGCCTCAGACACTTAACACTTACTAACTGTGTGACCTTGGGCAAGTCACTTAACCCCAATTGCCCTCCAAAAAAGAAAAGAACTACATTAAGGGACGGCTAGGTGGCACAGTGAGTAAGAGCACTGACCCCAGAGTCGGAAGGACCCAGGATCAGATCCAGCCTCAGATACTTAACACCCACACACACAAAAAAAAAAAAACTGGCCATGTAACCTTGGGCAAGTTACTTAACCCCAATTGCTTTTTAAAAAAGTAATTTAGAACTTCTCATGTGCTTATAGCAAGTTTTGATCTCTTCATCTGAAAACTACTTGTTTATATCCTTTGATCACTTGTCGATTGGGGAATGGCTTATATTCTCATAAATCTGACTCAGTTCTCTATATATTTGAGAAATGAGGCCCTTTATCAGAGACACTTGCTATAAAGATTGTTTCCCAACTTTCTCTTTTCCTTCTTATCTTGGTTGCACTGGTTTTGTTTGTACAAAAGCTTTTTAATTTAATATAATAAAAATGATCTATTCTACATTCCATAATGTTTTCTATCTCTTATTCTTTCTCTCCCTATAGATCTAACAGGTAGATTATTCCTAGCTCTTCTAAGTTGATTGCTTCATTGTCTATGGTGCCTTTTAGCAAGATGTAGTTTTCTTCCTTATCTCTTTTAATTAGTTCTATTTTTGCTTTTACTTTGTCTGAGATCAAGATTGCTACCCCTTAATTTTTTTACTCATCTAAAGCATAATAGATTTTGCTCCAGTCCCTTACCTTTATTCTTTGTATGTCTCTATGCCTTGAGGGTGTTTCTTGTAAGCAACATATTGTAAGATTCTGATTTTTGATCCACTCTGCTAACTGCTTCTATTTTATAGGAGAGTTTTTCCCACTCACCTTCACAGTTATGATTATTACCTGTGTATTTCCCTCCATCCTATTCTTCCTCTTGTTTGTCCTCTCTCCTTTTACCCTTTCCCTTCTCACCAGTGTTTTGCTTCTGTCTATCACCTCTCTTGATGAGGTATTTTCTATTTTCCTACATTTTTTCATTCTTTTTTTTTTCCTTTTGGAAGGCAATTGGGGTTAAGTAACTTGCCCAAGGTTACACGGCTAGTTTTGTGTGTGTGTGTGTGTGTGTGGGTGTTAAGTGTCTGAGGCCAGAACCGAACTTGGGTCTTCCTGACTCCAGAGCCAGAACTTTACTCACTGTGCCACCTAGCTGCCCCCATTTTTTCATTCTTTTGAATTTATTTGGTTGATTCATGTCTCATAGTAATTATCTTCCACTTGCCCAATTCTAAATTTTAAGGAGTTTTTTTCCTCAATTAGCTTTTGTGTTTTCTTTTTCATTTGTCCAATTGTACTCTTTAAGGAGTAATTTTCTTCAGTGGATTTTTGTGTCTCCTTTTCCATTTGACCAATTCTACTTTTTAAGCTGTTTTCCAAGCTGTTGACTCTTTTTTTTTTTCATAATTCTCTTGCACCATTCTCATTCCCTTTCCCATTTTTTCTTCTAACTCTCTTATATGATTTTTAAGCTCCTTTTTGAGTTCTTCCACGAGTTCTTTCTGGATACTACTTCCTGTTTTTCTTTGGGGTTTTGCCCATAGGTGTTTTGATATTGTTCTCATCTCCTGAGTTTGTATCTTGGTTTTCCCTGTCTCAATAAAAAAAACTTTCTATGCTCAGATTCTTTTTTGTGTTTATTTCTTTTTTTTTTTTTTTTGCTTATCTTTTCTGGGGGCCTTTTTTTCTTTCTTTTCAATTTGAGCTCGGCTCCCATAGTGGAAGAGGCCTCCTTGTCTCAAAGGCTGCAGCCCCTGGCTGTTTACCTGGCTTCTGCACTGATGTTGCCCTGAGGTGCACAGGGGACATTCATGTCTGGTGCTATGCTGAGGGGGTAAGGGGTAGGAGTTGACTGGAACTGCTGGCAGCTTATCATGTGCTGAGCTGGATTCTGAGTGGTGCTGTCTGAAGTGTGCTGAGACCCAGTGGGGTGTTTCTGCATTTCCCCAGAGCTACATCGAAGTACATTTAGCCTCTGGAGGCTGCCTGTTTGCCTGGGATTGCACTGAAGTGTGATGGGTGGTGGGGCCATGCTGTCTGGTGGCTGCCTGTTTGCCTGGGGCTGTGCTGAATCCAGGAAGTCTGACTGCTGAAGGATGCCTGTTTGCCCAGGGCTACCCTAAAACACATGGTGGTGCTCAGAGCTGGAGTCTGCTGGTTACTGTGGAGAGGGGAGGGTCCTGGTATTGGTGTTTGCCTACGGCACCAGCTGCAGCTAAGGATCTGACTTTCTGAGATGGGGCTTGCTGCTGGCTTGCTGCGATACTGCCTGCCCTGGGCTGTGCTCTCCTTTCACCCAAATGAGGCAGAGCTTTCTTGCCTATTCTCCAAGTTTCTTGGGCTAAAAGACTGTTTCACCCCATCTTTTTGCTGGTTCTGCTGTTCCAGGATTTGTTTGAGGGCTCTATTTTATGGTTGTTTGGAGATGCATATGGAAGAGTTACAGCAATTCGCTGCTTACTCCGCCACCTTGGTTCCCAGAAGTTGATCTGTTGTCGGTCTTATTTGATTGCCTTTTTAAAAAACTGCTATCCAAGAGTTTTTCAAATCATTCATTAGCTTCCATCTTTTGAGATATGTTGAAAGTCTTCTCCCTTGTTCTTTCAAAATTATATCCTCTCCCCTGTAAATCAGTCAATAACTGTCCTATCTGGGGGCAACTAATAAGTATTTGAAGTCACATTTAAACTCAGGTCTTCCAGACTCCAGGTCAGCTCAGTGGACTAGCTGTATGATCCTGGACAAGTCACTGAAGCCATGTTTACCTCAATTTCCTCATCTCTGAAATGGAGGTAATAATGGTGATGAGATGAGATAATAATTGGGATGAGATAAGGTAATATTTATAAAGTTTCTAGCACAGTACTTGGCAATGCCATATAAATGTTAGCTATTATTATCAATAATAATCATTTATTAAGTACTTACTATGTGACAAGCTGTGTGTTAAGGGATATAGAAAAAGACAAAAGATGGCCCCTGCTCTGAAGCAGCTCACAGTCTAATGGGGGACACAGAGTGAAATGAAGATAATCCACAGAGGGAAGACACTGGCATTAAGGGGAATTTGGAAAGACTGCTTGTAAGAGGAAGGATTTTGAAGGGAGTTAAGGAATCCAGGAGGCTGTGGGAAAGGAGGAGGGAGAGCATTCCACACCTGGGGCCAGGCAGAGAGAATTACAGTCATTTGTGTTTACTCAGTCTGATGCAGCCATCTTCTCATCTTCATTTTTTTAAGTGGCATGTCAACTTTGCCAGTGTAGTGCTGCATCAAAGACTGATCTGTTAGAATCCAAACATGATGGTTCCACCCTTACTGATGACAAACGGAGTTTGCTAATGTTTGTTAAGCTCACTGATTTATTCCATTTTCATCTGCTGGTTATCATCCTCCTATTTGCACCTATCAATGCCCTTGAGATAATATGGTTTACTTGGGACTCAGCCACACTATTTGAAGATCCATTTCCCATCAGCTGTTTCTGAGGTGATAATGATTCGCTTTCTTCCACTGTCTGCCATGGTTTGTATCTAAACCAGGGTTGTCCTTGGTTGCCATGTCTCTCTACTTGGCAAAGACATCAAGAGTTTGCTGGCTGAGCTAGCTTCTGGCTCATTTCATCAACTCCTTCACTCTTGCCAAATTTTAGGGTGTGGCGATAATGTCTTGTTTTACCAATTTAACTTTTTTTTTTGAAAAGGTCATTTGTAGTTTCAAATAATGTCTTCTCATCTTTATCCTCTCAGGTATTTAGATCATATTGGACACACATGTGTTCAGGGTCATGCAAACATGGGTTATTTCTAGACGGGAACTACTCCAGTGCCCTGAGAAGTCAGACTCGGTATTCTAAAAACAAGAAAGCTCAGTTTAAAAAAAACAAAATCTCTGCGGTTTTTAAGCAGCAAATTAGGGAATTTAAAAGTTTATCAAAACAACTTTTTAACTCAATGATACTTTAAGTTTATTTCATTTTAAACATAGATCCTCAGTTTGCTTCAGTTTCCTTACCTATGAAATAAGGTTAAAAGGAGCTGCGAGGTGGTGCAGTGAATAGAGTACCGGCCCTGGAG
>NW_027185804.1:20835709-20900813 GCF_028583685.1 Petaurus breviceps papuanus
AGGGAAGAAAAAAGGATAATAATGGGACCTATCTCCTAAGGTTGTTGTGAGAGTCAAATGAGATAATTATTACAAAGTACTTAGGCCAGGGCCTGGCAGATACTAAGTGCTATGTATGTGTTAGCTATTGCTATTATTATTGATAATCATTTATAAAGCACCTGTTATATGCCACATTTTATCTTATGCTTTTTCAATGACTTAAACTTTATCATGAAGGATAAAGTTATACTGTGAATTTCACCTACTTCACAATTTTGTCCTGGCCAACCCTACCTATAAAATCACTCAGCACCTGCTCCATGAGATTACTGTACAGCCGCTGCCCATAAGAAGGTTGTGATCTACTCTGGACCCCTGATTGATGAGATGGCTACAGCACCATTAGTGGCACTTCCCTGGAATGATCAAGACAGGAGCCAAATATGGGCCTAACAGATTTACGGCTATTAGCTGGCACAGACAGGACATACAGAGGGACTGGAGATGTTTAAAGGAAACTTTGTTCATTTTTAGTAGCCCTTAGGTCAGCCTTCCTTCAGGAGAAACCTCACCAACCCCACCTTTAAAATGAGCTCCCAATGCCAAAATAAATCCTCATTTTTATAAACCCAAAAGAAGGGGGGGGGGGGATACAACACTGACAAAACAAAGCAAAGTTTAGATTTTACTCTCAAGGAAATAGGGAACCACTGAAGTTTAATGAGTAGGGGGATGGCCATAGTCATATCTGCACTTACAGGAAAAGCATGTTGGCAGTTGTATGGAGGAAAGACTTGAGACAAAAGTGTTTACTATACAAATAAAGAGAAACAAAGTCACTAATATAGGAGAATCCCATTTTCCTCAGGGAAAGACGCCAACAGGAAACCAATAAATCCAGTTCATTAGTTCAGGGAAAGCATTTAGAGGTTAAGCATGAGAGATGAGTTGAAACACAATTTATAACTAGTTTAGTACAAAAAAAATGCATTGAGAGTCTATGGTAACAAATACTGTTGCAATTGACTAATCTAGTAATATGTTTCTCAAAATGGAAAGCTTTACATGTATTCTATTCAGGAACTATTGCATTTGAAAATAGGCTGCTTATCTGCAGATTGACCAATAGAATCTGCCAAAATGCAGTGAATGCTTCAGACTCATAGAAAGCCAAATACATTTATTATATACAAATGATCTCCCAGGAACCTTTCTTCCCCTTCTGCATCATCTACTACCTGGGACTTCCCCCCCCCTCACTCATGCTCAATTCTCACTTTTAACCTTGCTGCATAACACAGCTAGACCTAACATACAGAGCTTTCAGTGTCAATATTGACCATGAGAGAGCAAATGCTGGCAATGGCAAACGGGAGGGAGGGGAAGAAGGCAACTCTCTGTGACTGACCCTAAAGTGGCTATTGAATACCCTAACACTGGATCTTGTTCTTAGAAGGCCCCTTCCCATTTCCTTACCTTTGAGATCTAGGAACATATTTCACTCTAGAATTCCTGCCTCTGGCTTACCTCTTGAATGAGCTACCAGGTTAGTTCAAGCTGAATGGCCTTTGAAATAGTTCTTTCCCTAAAGGGGCTAAGTGAGAAATGAGGAACTGGGCATAAAAGGAAGCCTGACTATACATATACACATACATATATGCGTATACATACACACATATACACCTATGTATACATGTGTAAATATGTGCATATATATAGATAAACATACACACATATATGTGTGTGTATAGTTTTGTGGTTATTATTTAGTTGTGTCTGACTCTCTGTGACCCCATTTGGGAATTTCTTGGCAAAGGCACTGGAGTGGTTTGCCATTTCTTTCTCCAATTCATTTTACAGATGAGGGTTTGGGGGAAAATGGGGTTAAGTGACTTGTCCAAGGTCACACAGCTAATAAGTGTCTGGGGTTGGATTTGAAATCATGAAGATTAGTCTTCCTGATTCCAAGCCCTGTGTTCCATTCACTGTGCCACCTAGTGGTACATGTGTATATGTAAACATGTACAAAGATACATGTGTACAATATACATATACACATATAATCTGGTTTTTTAAAACCTTAGAAATGTGTTGTTGAGTCATATCTAACTGTTTGTGACTGTCCTTTTTTATGGGGGGAGGGGAGGGGAGGCTCTTGTTTCTTAATGGAGTAGTTTGCCATTTCCTTCTCCAGCTTATTTTACATATGAAGAAACTGAGTCAAACAGGGTTAAGTGACTTGCCCAGGGTCTTCCTAATTCCAGGCCCTGTGTTCTATCCACTATACCACCAATCTGCCCTTCTTAGAAATCCAGCTAACCACATGCCAAGCACCATGTTGAACAATTTACAATAATTATCGCATTTGATCTTTACATCATTGGGAAGCAGGTGCTATTATCATCAACATTTTACAGAAAAAGAAACTAAGGCAAACAGAGATTGCGTGACTTGTCCAGGGTCATACAGCCATCTAGTATCAGAGGCTGGATTTGAACTCTGGTGTTCCTGACTCCAGGCCCAGCACTCTATCCACTGAGCCACCTGGCTGCCCCCAAAGAAACTTTCCTAAGATCTGTATGTTATTATTGTATTCCATCTTGCACGAGAGAAGATAAAACTGGTCAGAAGCTATAGGAAATATCAATGAAAAGGGAAACCAGAATTACCTTGTCTAAGAATCCAGGAAAAAGACAGAAGAAGAAGATTAAGAAAGGTCTCTAAGGGGTTTACAAGGACATAGCTCACATAGATCCTCACCACCACCACCATCACCACCACCGCCACCACCATCACCACCACCACCACCACCACCACCACCACCACCATCACCATCACCACCACCACCACCATCACCTCTGCCACCCACCGCCATAACCGCCACCACCACCATCCTGTGTCTTTCTCCTATATCCCAGTCCAGCCCTTCACAATCCCTTGTTGGAGGGAAGGTACAATCTACAGAGCCCCTAGGGTATGAAGCTGCAGGAGTTTTGGCTCCTAGGTCTAATGGGAAAATGGAAAAGAGAAGAATCTCTAGTCCCATTGCAACATGGAGAAATTCATCCCCAATGGACCTCTAGACATAGAATCATTGTTCCAGGGTGGCAGTTGGGGCCGATGGGTTTATAAGTATGGTACCCTATGTCTAGAATATTAATAGTTAAATGGAATTTTGTAGGCTAGCCTGACACTAACAACCAAATATAGCAAGATTTCCAAGAAGCTGCCTTACAAATGAACTTTTGGAACAATCCCATGGTAAAGGGGGACTGCCCAAGGGAAGCTTAATAAAAACTAATTCAATTACACAATTCTCATGTTAAAATGTGAAGCCATGATGGTTTGCACACAGTTCTTTGAGCAAAACTTTATCCTGAGGGTTTCACTAATATTTTCATTCAAAAAAGTTTCTACCATGAAGACTGAAAAATGGCAGCACATCAAATTAAAGTTCGGAGGCATTTCAACTGATCTAATAACCATTCTATCCATGTGGGGCTGAAAGATTCATGATATCTCAAAAGATTTATTCTTCTGTGAGAAATTCATTTGGCATATTTCATTTCTGATAACACACGAACTGAGAGAAAATTGATAGAAGAGAAAACAAATGACGGGATTGATGTATGAAAAGCCATTGGTCAGACTGACAGATGTCCATCACACATCAGCTGTAAGGGATCTGACAAGTGTTCACACCCTACATAATTGCAGTTCCCAGTTTTGCTTTTGAAAAATGATTTGGGGGGAAATGATATGCTTTTCCCCCCAATCATTTAAACTCCTAATCTGCGTGGGTACCTATCAATAATTGCCAAGTAGACTTTCCTTAAAAATACTCTTGAAGAAATGGAAAGAACCAAGAACTTGAAATCAGGAGACCTGGACTGAAATGCCAGTCCTTCTACTCATTCTGTGACTAGAGAGCAAGTCACAACCTCTGGGAGCCTCAATATCCTGATCTGTAAAGTGGGAGGAATAATGCTTGCACTGTCTACCCCAGAGGCTGTCGCAAGAGAAGCACCTTATAAATCTTAAAATGCTATAACAATGAGAGATTTTAAAAATAATGACAGTAGCTAGCGTTTATATAGGTTTTTTTCCTCCTCCGGATGTCAGACTTCATCATGGCAGGGAAATATCCTCACCCTGCCTTGATCCTGGGACAAGTTGTTATTGTGCTGTTATCGCTTTAAATTCAACATCCTATACATTGTTGATCAGTTGTTTCAGTCACGTCTGATTCCTTGTGATCCCATTTGGAGTTTTCTTAGCAAAGACACTAGATTGTTTTGCTATTTCCTTCTCCTGTCCATTTTACAGATGAGGAAACTGAGGCAAACAGGGTTAAGGGACTTGCTCAGGCTTCAAACAGCTAGTAAGTGTCTGAGCCAGATTTGAGCTCAGGAAGATGAGTCTTACCTGACTCTAGGCCCAGCACTCTATCCACTGTTCCAACTAGCTGCCCTGAACTATTACATAGGTGGATAAAGTATCTGGAGGTTTTCTTGTGCCTAACTAAAAATATCAGGATGTAAGCTCAGACTCTGTAAGCTTGCTAAAAGCATCACTGGCACAACTTCAAAAACAGAGAACACCACAAGGATGAGATGCACTTCATCCTGTCCTTCCTTGGTCTTAATCCTGTCAGCCAAGTCTCTGCACTCAGAAGCTTTTGGTTCCATGTAGCCTAGAGATTATGAGTACATGGGATGAAACCATGCATCAAAAATACTATTCTTAATTTTTTATGAATCAATATTACCTCCAAGTGATTGGGGAAACAGTTCAATCTGTAGTGATTATCTAATTCTGGTATAATTTATCGGTTGACTTCACTGGGACATTTTGAAATCTCTGAGTTTCTCTTATCTATGAATCAGATGTTCAGTTCCTAGCCTTATCCCTATTTGTAATATGAGGATTTTTGCCTGTCATTTGATTTAAAAAGGCATGCTTCTCATATAAAATTATTACCATCACTTCTTACCCGGGTATTTGGAAGGACATAACTTATATAAGATGTAGTGATATGTTTTCCAGTCTCTGCTGTTACCTTCATTTCTAAATGAAGGCTCCCAATTTTCTTTAGTTTCTGGTGACAATGACCTGGTCCTGAATTTCCATCAAAAACAGATCTGTTGGGCACGGAGTCAAGATGGAGGAGTAGAAACAGGACTTCCATGTGGCTCCCACTTCCACCTCCTCCAATTCATGTAAAAATGACTCTAAACAAACTTTGGAGCCACAGAACCCACAAAATGAAAGAGAGAAGCTAACTTCCCACTAAAGACAACCCAGCAGGCCGGCAGGAAGGCGCCAGTGCAGCCTGTTGGGAGCCACGCCCAGCATGCCCCCAAGCCCGAGGCTTTAGCCTCAGGGTGGCCACAACCAGCCACCGGCTGGAGGGACTTCAGATCACCAGTAGCTGTGGTAGTTTCCAGAACTATCAACCCATAGATGGTAAAGACAAAGTGAGAGGTCAGTGCAGTGTGAACTTTGGGAACTGAGAGTTCAGGAGTACAGTCCAGCATTTATGCCCTGGAGGGAGAAGTGGCTGAGGCACCACGGCCATGCAGCCACTGCTACATGGCTGCTTCAGAGCTCCAGGCTTGCAGATTGTAGGGGAACCAAGGGACCAGTCTTAAGGGTAATTGATCTTGCTTTAATCTGATTGGATCTGGATTGTGGTTTAGGGTGGAGGTCCTGGGGTGCATGACCAGTTTGCCAGAGCGTGGGGAGGCTTCAGAGAGGGCACCCAACTCCAGCAGCTGTGAAAACCCCAGCAATTGGGACAAAGCTTCCCTCTCTGGTAGCAGAGTACTACTGTGGCAAAAAGCCCAAAAGTTAAGTAATTGAGTGGCAACATGAGCAAGCAAAGGAAGCAAAGCAAGCAGAGCAATCCGACATTAGATTCCTATTTTGGGGATAAAAAGATAAAAGCATGGAACAGGAGGAAGACAGCGAAGTCAGAACTCCTGCACCAAAAGCTTCCAAGAAAAATATGAGCTGGTTACAGGCCATGGAAGAGCTTCAAAAGAATTTTGAAAACCAAATAATAAAAGTGGAGGAAAAATTGGGAAGAGAAATGAGAATTATGCAAGAAAATTATGAAATGAGAGTCAACAACCTGACTGAAGAAAATAACATCTTAAAAAACAGACTAACTCAGATGGTGAAAGAGGTTCAAAAAGGCAATGAGAAGAATGCCTTAAAAAGCTGAATTTGCGAGATGGAAAAAGAATCTCAAAAGCTCACTGAAGAAAATCAGTCCCTCAGAATTAGATTGGAGCAAATGGAAGCTGGTGACTTTATGAGAAATCAAGATACTATTAAACAGATCCAAACAAAAAAAATAAAAGGCAATGTGAAATATTTCATTGGGAAAACCACTGACCTGGAAAATAGATCCAGGAGAAATAATTTTTTAAATTATTGGACTACCTGAAGCCATGATCAAAAAAAGAACCTAGAAATCATCCTTCATGAAATTCTCAAGGAAAACTGCCCTGATGTTTTAGAACCAGAGGGCAAAATAGAGGTTGAAAGAATCCACCAATCACCTCCTGAAAAAGATCCCCAAAAGAAAACCCATAGGAATACTTTAACCAGGTTCCGGAGTGCCCAGATCAAGAAGAAAATGTTACAAGCAGCCAGGAAGAAACAATTTGAATATTGTGGAAACACAATCAGGATAACACAGGATCTGGCAGATTCTACACTGAAAGATTGAAGGGCTTGGAATATGATATTCCAGAGGTCAAAGGAGGTGGGATGAAAACCAAGAATCACCTACCCAGCAAAACTGAGTATCATGTTTCAGGAGAAAATATGGTCATTCAATGGAATAGAGGACTTTCAATCATTCTTGATGAAAAAACCAGAGTTGAATAGAAAACTTGACATTCAGATACAAGAAGCAAGAGATGCATGAGAAGGTAAACAGGGAAAAGAAATCATATGGAACTTATCGAAGTTGAACTATTCATATTCCTACATGGAAAAATGATAATTCTAACTTATGAAACTTTTCTCAGTATGAGAATAGCTGAAGGGAATAGAAATGTATATATAAGTATGTATATGCAAATATATCTATGTATGTATACATACATATATGTCTACATAGGAGGGTATACAGGCATATGAATACATATGTGAGTGTGTGGATATATGTGTACAGGTATACATAGACAGAGGGCACAGGACCAATTTAATAGGAAGGGATGATACTTAAAAGGTGAAATTAAGAGGTGAGAGGAATATGATGAGAGAAGATGGGGAGGGACAGAATGGGTTAATTATCTCATATAGAAGAGGTAAGGGAAAACTGTTACAATGGAGGGGAAGAACAGGAGGGCAAAAAGGAATGAGTCAAACTTATTCTCATTGAATTTGGCTTAGGGAGGGAATGACATACTCGCTAAATAGGGTATCTCACCCTACAGGAGAGTAGGGGGAAAGAGGATATGAGGGGGGATGATGTAAGGGAGGGAAGGCTGGCAGGGGGGGAGTTGGAAGCATCCACTTTTGAAAAGTAACAGGATCAAAGTAGAGAATAGAAGAAGTGTGGGGTGGGATAGTGTAATGGAAATGGAAATTTTGAAGATCTTCCCTGCCCCTAGGCTAAAGTGCACCTGAAGCCTGGGGTGGGAGGCTTGTTTTTCAGTAGATACTTTTTGATTGGCCAGTGGGTCAATAAGGTTGTTACATTCTCTGAGCCAGGAGAAGGCTATATAAGCCCTGATGTGAGGCTTTTTTTGGGGGGTCTCACTTTGAGAAGTGTTCTGTGATTTGATATGGATTCTGGGAAGCCGTTGTCCTGAGCCCCCCCGGCTTTGAAAAAACCCAGATGTTGAAACCCAGATGTTGACTGGGTATGGATGTAATGGTTGAACAGTTTGAAATCTGTCTACTAGATCTGTTTCTGTCTTGATAATTCTGTCTGTGTACTTTGAAGTTCAGGGTGCCGACCTTTTCCCCTGAACAAGGTAAACGATATATGTCTGACTGATTAAAGTAAGCTTGTTAACCCATTTTGAGTTGCTTTCCTTTATCAAAGCAGATGCAAGAACCTGTATGGGCAGCCACCCTGAGGACGCTTGGGGTGCTTGCTGCTACAGATAGGAGGGAGGGAAATATAGTCAGTCTTTCACAGTATATCCACTGTGGAAATGTTTTGCATAGCTACACACGTACACATGTACAACCTATATTGAATTGCTTATTTTCCCAGTAATGGTGAGTGATGAGGGAGGAAGGGAAAGAATCTAGAATTCAAAGTTTTAAAATCAAATGTTTAAAAATATATTATTATTATTATTTTACATGTAACTGGGGAATAAGATATACAGGTACTAGGGCATAGAGATCCACCATGCTCTACTAGAAAGTTGGAAGGGGGATGGGGGAAGATATGGGAGAGAACAGATTTGGGGAGGGGATATTCGGTGGGATCACTGTTTTGGGATGGTGGGTAGGGAAAAATGGGGAGAAAATATGTAACTCAAAATCTTGTGGAAATGAAATATATAAACTAAAAAATAAAAAAAGAGAGTTTCAAAAAATAAAAAGATAAACACACACACACACACAAATCAGATCTGTTTCCACCAACAAATGTGTGACTTGGCTAAAGCCAGAAAACCACATGTGCTCATGAAATGAAATACTTTTGCCATGTTCCAATACCATCTCACAACAAAACTGGAGATATCTAGCTAGCTCTAGGCAAGGGCTTCATGTTGCCCTTAGTCAACAATATCTTCAAGGGGTCTTACATCTAGTAGGTACTTAATAAGTAAGTATGCCATGAGGGCAGTTGAAGGAACTGGGTGTGTTGACCCTGAAGATCCTAACAGGCTGAAAAAATGAACTAATGCATCTTCATGCATCTTCAATATCTTCCTCTCCACTGGTTCCTTCTTACCTATCTATAAACATCATCACTAAGAATAGTTATTAAATATGTGAATGCCCATACACTCCACAAAAGCAGGGACTCTTTCATTTCTCTTTGTATGCCCCCTAGTGCCTAGCACAGTGCTCTGTTATCACATAGTAGGCACCTAAGGGATACTGAATCTATTGTAAGAAGCTATTTAGGTCTGGATTTCATTTGACAAGAATGCACTCTCCACTTCTTGGAATTCCTAGCATTTGTCAAGGTCCAACTCAGGTTCTACTTCCTACATAAAGACTTTACTTCTCCTCTCCTCCAATCAAAACAATTACTCTACCTCCTCTTCCCAAATTATATTTAATTTGTATCTACTCATCTCTTTTCATATTGTAGTCTCCTGGTTCAATGAAAATTCCTTGAGGAAATGGACTATTTAATATTTTATACCTAATACAATTGGCCTTACACATAGTAGGAAGTAAAAAAAAATCTTATTATCATGTCTTACATTGTTTTGTCTTGCCACTTAACTTGAAATGGCAATACATATAGTCAGAAAATTTCTAGGATTAATGATATAAATCTTAACAGCATATATATTTATGGCAGGGAGGCCTTTGACATCACCAAAAGTTTCATTCAAGACAAAGTAATATTGGTTTTATATTACAGACATCTTTAGAACAGAAACTTCTTTCAAAACGCTGTAGTCTTACTGTAAGAATATTGAAAAGAATCAAAATATTTTGGTGTCCTTATAGCTAGTCCAATGTTCTCATTTTATAGATAAGGAAACTGAGACCCAGAAAGTAGAATTGATATTTTTCAGGGTCTTAAGATAATAAAGAATAAAAGACCTGTGTGGTCCCTTCTGCCTCTAAAGCTATGATCTTATGAACTAAAAAAAAAAATCCAACATCTGAACCCAGGTCCTTTGACTCCATAGTTACCTCTATTTCTACTGGGATATAGATAAATCTGAAGACATTAAAGAAATGGTCGATAATAACTTGCCAGTTATTGCTCCTCATGTGTAGTCCAATTAAAAAGATAACATTCCTTTTGCAAGTTTGATTTCCTTACTAGTCAAAATCATATTTTAGTGCCAAAAGTCAAAAGAAAAAGGCTTATAATGCATAACAATTTATCTTGCAAAAAATTAATTCATTTATATAGAGAAAACAATGGACCCTCAGAAAACCAGAAATGGAAGAATCTTTGAAATACAAATATTAGACAGAAAAAAACATAGAAAAGTAAATACATTTGAATAATTCAAAAAGGCTACGTGATAACCTAGTACTTATATACTAAAAGAAAGTAGTAAAGACCACTACCCTCTCAGAATTCTACTCTTTTCAAGGGTCAGATAAAATAAAAGAAAACAACTCAGGGTCTGGGTGTGATTTTGTTCTATTTTGTTTGTTTTAATAGAATTTTGAAAAATCAAAGGGGAAAAGATTGGTCTTGGGAAGAATTGAGAAAAAAATAAGGAGGAACTAAACTATTTTTCACAACTGAGGCATGTTAGAAAAACATACACACAAGGATTTAGTTGGAGAGAATGAGCATCTTCTAAATCCCACTCTTATCTGGGATTTAGTGTAGAAATATATTAAACAGAGAAAAAGGGAGGGACAGAAAGAGGGAAAGAAGGGTTTAAGAAAGAGAGAACTAAGTTGAAGAGGGAAAAGTCACACAAAAAAACAAACTTCAAATTATGGATCGCTAACTACAAAAAAATATTAAGAGGAGAAAGAGAAAATGTGTAGACCCAGGGATATTGGTCTGAGCCAGGTGAAGAGAAGAACAGAGGAATAGAATCAGACCATTAAAATTGGAGAATACTTGTAATAATCTCATTACCTTTATTTTCTCATAGTTTTTTCTTTTCTAAGAGTGGTAGGAGGTAGGGGTCAAAGAGCAACACATAGGTTATATTGGGGGGGGGAAGAGGGGAGAAGGAAATAGAAATCATGACATACATAACCATGTATGTGACTATGTATTTGGGCTAAATTCACTCATAAAATGAAAGAGGGTACAAAAATCTATAAGAAATCAAAATTCAATTATATTTCATTTTGAGAAACACTTAAAACATCAAGATGCTAAAACATAAACATGAAGTTAAAATGACAGATGGGATTATAATATATTGTGTGTGAAATGAATACAGAAAATTAATGGTAAAAATACACAAAAAGAGATAAACAAGGACATATATGTGTACCTATTGGTATTGTATCTAAACACTTCAAATGAAAGATAGTCAAAATATAGGGAGAAACAGATACTAAAATAATTATTGCTAGTGACTTCAAAATGTCTATCTTCAGACCTGGACAAGTTTCACAAAAAGATAAACAAAAAAGAAGTAAATAAACTGAAGAGACTTTTAGAAAAGTCAGATATAATAGACCTTTATAGATTACTAAGTAGGAATCAAAGGAGTGTCCTGTGCTATGAGGTAGTTTTATAAAAACCAAACAGCAGCAAAAAAAAAACCCTCTCAGAAAGAGAAGAAAATCAGTACTATTAAACATATTCTTTTACACATCATAAAGCAATAAAATGTAAACAATAAATTGAAAACTACATAATTGTTTCAATAGATGCAGAAAAAGCCTTTGACAAAGCAGAACAGTCATTTGTGCTAAATAAATGGTCATTTGAATGTGTGTGTGTGTGTGTGCATACCACATAGAGGTACATATTTAAAATTAAAAGTATCTAAAACAAAAAGCAAGTATAATATGCAATGGGGATATTCTACAAACTTTCCTAAAAAAATATGGGAGTGAAGGAAGGATGGCCAATCTTGCCCCAATTTGTTGATAAAATTCTAGCAATAGCAAAAAGACAAGAGAAAAAAATAAAAGTATAAAGACGAAATAAAATTATCCTTATTTGGCAATGATATGATGATTTATTTTGAAAATCTTAGAGAATTAGCAATGATACTGATTATTAATAGCTTTAGCAAAGTTTCAGTCTACAAAATGACCCCTCAAAAATCAACAGCATTTATGTATAATAAAAACAAAATCTGAGAGGCAATAATAGAAACAGAAATTCCACTCCAAACAACTACAAAATGTACAAGATATCTGAAGATCAATCCACCAAAGTACAAAAAAAAAATTGTACAAATTCAATTACATAATGCTATAAAAAAAAAAGAAATGCTTACATAGATGAAAGGGTATTAAGTGTTCTTGGATGGGTTATGCCAATAAAATAAAAATAACAAAACTACCAAAGTTAATTTATACTTTCAATACTATATCAGTCAAATTATCAAAGGGATATTTTGCAGAAGTCAATAAAGTAATAAAGGGGGCAGAGGCAAGATGGTGGAGTAGAAAAAGCACCTCTGCAAGCTCCAGCTTCCACCTTCCCCAATTCATGTAAAAGGGGACTCTAAACAAACTTTGGAGCTACAGAACACACTAAATGACACAGGGAAGCTAATGTCCCAATGAGGACAGCCCAGCAGGCCAGCAGGAAGCGGCCAGCACAGCGCTCTGGTTGCCAAACCCAGGCCAGCATGAGCCAGAGGTTTTAGCACCAGGGTGGGCCTGACCAGCCGGCTGGAGGGACTCCAGATCACCAGCAGCTGTGGTGGTCCAGAATTATCAACACATAGAAGCGAAGGACAAAGTGAGAGGGCAGTGCTGTGTGGACTTTTGGACCCAGGAGTTGGGAGTGCATTGGCTTTTGCCCCGGGGTGAGAAGCCACTGAGGAGCCCAGTCTGTGCAGCTGCCCCCACATGGCAGCTTCAGATCCTGGCCTGAAAACTGTAGGGGGCCAAGTGACCAGTCTGAGGGGTAATCACTCTTGCTTTAACCTGCTTGGATCTGTATTGCAGTGAAAGGTGGAGATCCTGGGGCATGTGTCCAGCTTACTAGAGCATGTAGAGGCTTCGGAAAGGGCATCCAACTAATACCTCTGGCAGCTGAGAAAACCCCAGCATTTGGTACAAAGCTCCCCTGTCTGGTTGCAGAGTCCTACTGTGGCCAAAAGCCCAAAAGTCAAGTAATTGAGTGGCAACATGACCAGGCAAAGGAAACAAAGCAAACAGAGGAATCCAACATTAGACTCCTATTTTGGGGACAAAAAGGATCAAAGCATGGAACAGGAGGAAGACAATGGAGTCAGAACTCCTGCACCAAAAGCTTCAAGGGAAAATACGAGCTGGTTACAGGCCACAGAAGACATTAAGAAGCAGATAAGAGAAAGTGGAGGAAAAATTGGGAAGAGAAATGAGAATGATGCAAGAAAATTATGAACTGAGAGTCAACAGCCTGACTGAGGAAAATGACACCTTAAAAAATAGACTAACTCAATTAGCAAAAGAGGCTCAAAAAGGCAATGAGGAGAAGAATGCCTTAAAAAGCTGAATTTGCCAGATGGAAAAAGAATCTCAAAAGCTCACTGAGGAGAATAATTCCTTCAGAATTAGATTGGAGCAAATGGAAGCTAATGACTACGAGAAATCAAGATGCTGTTAAAAAGATACAAACAAATGAAAGAATAGAAGGCAATGTGAAATATCTCACGGGAAAAACCACTGACCTGGAAGATAGATCCAGAGAGATAATTTAAAAATTATTGGACTACCTGAAAGCTATGATCAAAGCAAGAACCTAGAAATCATCCTCCAAGAAATTCTCAGGGAAAACTGCCCTGATGTTTTAGAACCAGAGGGCAAAATAGATGTTGAAAGAATCTACCGAACACCTCCTGAAAAAGATCCCAAAAAGAAAACTTCTAGGAATATTATAGCCAGGTTCTAAAATTCCCAGATCAAGGAGAGAATATAACAAGCAGTCAGGAAGAAACAATTTGAATATTGTGAAAACACAATCAGGATAACCCAGGATCTGGCAGCTTCTACACTGAGGGATCAAAGGGCTTGGAATGTGATATTCCAGAAGTCAAAGAAGCTGGGATTAAAACCAAGAATCACCTACACAGCAAAACTGAGTATCATGTTTCAGGGGAAAATATGGTCATTCAGTGGAATAGAGGACTTTCAAGCATTCTTGATGAAAAAACCTGACTTGAATAGAAAATTTGACATTCAGATATAAGAAGCAAGAAAAGCATGAGAAGGTAAACAGGGAAAAGAAATCATAAGGAACTTATCAAAGTTGAACTATTAGCATTCCTACATGGAAAAACGATAATTGTAATGGATGAAACTTTTCTCAGTATGAAAATATTTGAAGGGAACATACACACACACACACACACACATATATGTGTATATCAGAGGGTATACAGCATATGAATACATATGTGAATGTGTGTATATATGTTTACAGGTATACATAGATAGAGGGCACAGGACCAATTTAACAGGAAGGGATGATACTTAAAAGGCGAAATTAAGAGGTGAGAGAGGAATATAATGCGAGGAGATGAGGAGAGACAGAATGGGGTAAACTATCTCATATAGAAGAGGCAAGGGAAAATGGTTACAATGGAGGGGAAGAATAGGAAGGCAAAAGAGAATGGGACAACCTCATTCTCATGGAATTTGGCTTGGGGAGGGAATGAAATACACATTAAATAGGGTATCTCACCCTACAGGAGAGTAGAGGGGGAAGGGGATGAGAGGGGGGGATGATGGAAGGAAGGGCAGACTTGGAGGGAGAGAAGTTGGAAACACCTACTTTTGAAAAGGGATGGGATCAAAATAGAGAATAGGATAAGTGGGAAGTGGGATAGGAGGGTGGGAAATATAGTCAGTCTTTTACAATATATCTACTATGGTAATGTTTTGCATTAGCTACACATGTACAACCTATACTGAACTGCTTATCTTCCCAGTAAGGGTGGGTGACCAGTGAGGAAGGGAATGAATCTGGAATTCAAAGTTTTAAAATCAAATGTTTAAAAAAAATATGTATACCATTATTTAAAAAAAAATAAAGTTATCTTTCTGAAAAAAATAAAGTAATAAAATTCGTTTGGAAAAATGAAAGATCTAGAATATCAAAGGAATTTTTTTTAAAGTAAAGGCAAAGGGGGATAGCATTTCCAGACTTCAAACTAGGTTATAAAGAAGCAATCATCAAAACCAACTGATATCAGTTAAAAAGTAGAGATGTAGCTCAATGGAACAGCCCAGATCAGGGAGAATCAGAAGCAATGGAACTCAATAACTCTGTGTACAACAAAATGGAATGCATAAATTACTTAAGAAAGAATTCCTTGTTTGATAAAAACTGCTTGTAAAACTAGTTTTAAGAAACTTATATCAACACTTCACCCCATATTCCACAATACATTTTAAATAGATACACTATCAATATTAAAAATTATATTACAAAAAAATTAGAAGAGAAACAGATCATATGCATCTCACAGCTCTGAGCAGGAGATGTATTCTTACCTGAACAAGATGTATTCTTACCAAAAAAGCAATTACAAAAAATAAAATAGATAACTTTGATTACATGAAACTGTAAAGATTCTGAATTTTAAAAAACTAATCAATTCAATAGTATTTGAATATTTAAAAAAAATCTTCATATCAAATTTCTATGATAATAGTCTTTTTTTTTTAAGCAATCAGGGTTAAGTAACTTGCTCAAGGTTACATGGCCAGTTATTTCTGGGTGTGGTGCTGAGTATCTGAGCCTGGATTTGATCCAGGTCATCCCGACACTGGAGCCGGTGCTCTTACTCACTGAGCCACCTGGCTGCCCCTAAGCAATTGGGGTTAAGTAACTTGCTCAAGGTTACATGGCCAGGTGTTTCTGGGTGGGTGCTAAGTGTCTGAGCCCGGGATTCGATCTCCAGGTCTTCCCGACACTGGAGCCGGTGCTCTTACATGCTGTGCTACCTGGCCGCCCCTATGATAACAGTCTTGTATACACACATATGTATATATGTATGTATATTTCTATACATACATATATGCATATGAATGATCCAGCACATTTTTTATGTGCTTGTTAATAAATAAGTGGTCAAAGAGTATGAATATATACATAAACAGTTCCCAAAATATGAATTTAAAACTATTAACATCCATATGAAAAAATGTTTCAAGCCATGACTAATAAGAAAAATGAAAAATCAAAATAACTCTTAAGGTTTTATCACACGTACTATAATTGGCAAACATGATAAAAGATAGGAATGATTAGTGTTGAAGGGATTCTGGGAAGATAGTCATACTAGTATATTCCTGATGGTGCTATGAATCACTATCTCATTTTGAGAAGCAATTTGGAATTATGCAAATACAGTAATGAAAATGTCCACATCCTTTGACCTAGATATGCCACTACTAAACTTTTATCACAAAAAGGTCATTGAGAAAAAGCATATTCTCATATGCACCAAAATGATTATAGCAGTACTTTTTGTAATAGCAAAAAAATGGAAATGACATAGATGCTCACTGATTGGGAAATGGCTAGATATAATTTAATATTACTGTGTTATAAGAAATTATGAATGTGATAAATACAGAGAAGTGCATAGATTTACATGAATTGATGCAGAATAGAGTAAGCAGAGTTAAGAAAATAATAGATACAATAACTATAATATAAATGGAAAGAACCACAAAAAATAAAACTGAATGTTGGAAAATGATAAAGAACCATAACAGCTCAAAACATCTTTGCAGATGACCACATTTTAGCTGCTAAAATAAATAAGAAGGAAAACAACAAACTAGGGGAAAATCTTTGCATAGTTTTTTCTGATTAAGTTCTTATTACAGTGATACATAATGAACTGATTTTAATATGTAAAAAGAAGAGCTATTCCCCAATTGATAAAGATATGAACAGGCAATTTTCAAAGGAAGAAATTAATGTTCTCAATAGCCTTATTAAAAATGTTCCAAATAGTTAATGATTAGAAAAATACAAATTAAAGTAACTTTTAGCTTCCAATCTCACATTCATTAGATTACCAAAGTTGACAATACAGAAAAAGAAAAGTGACAAACATTGGGGACTGAGGGGAGCAAAAGCTACCTTAATACACTGTTGATAGAAAT
Organism: Petaurus breviceps papuanus; assembly: GCF_028583685.1. Lineage (NCBI taxonomy): Eukaryota > Metazoa > Chordata > Mammalia > Diprotodontia > Petauridae > Petaurus > Petaurus breviceps. Next base: position 20,852,627 of record NW_027185804.1, read on the forward strand.
GTGAATTGTCTCAGTCATTCTAGAAAGCAATTTGGAAATATGCATTAAAAGTCATTAAACTGTAGTGTACCTTTTGAGACCCAGCAATGCTATTACTTTGTTTATATTCCAAAGAGATTAAAGGGAGAGGGAAAGGACTCATATGTACAAAAATATTTATAGCAATTTTTTCATAGTAGTAAAAAGCTAGAAATTAATGGGTACTCATCAATTGGAGAATGACTGAACAAATTATGGTAAATAAATGTAATAGAATAATATTGTGTCAAATGAATATTTTTGGACATGGACAAATGGGAATTCACTTTGTTGACTACATATATATTTCTGGTAACAATTTTGTTTTTCTTTTTTCAATCACAGGGAGAAGGAAGGGGGAGAGAGAAAAAAATTCAACAACCATATTAAAGAGTATTTCAAATCACTAATAATAAGACAAATGTATATTTCTATACCTTTGAGTGATATTTATATATTCAAGGAACTAAGACTAAAGGAAAAGTAGCCAAGTGTAATTGAAGAAAATTATAAAAAGGTATTTCAATCTTATTTTTTTGGCAATTTTTGTCACTCTCTCCACAATTCTCCCATCATAAACATAATATTTTGGTCAATATTCCTACCATAGGAAAATAAGGATATGATAACAAAGTATTTGCAAATGCTGAAAGCTAAGAAGAATACAAATGTATAAGCAGAGGGCCATTGAAAGGGCTGCATGCTATCAATAGAGGAAGAAGGAAGGAGGAGGGTTCCTATCCTAGCTTGGTCACTTAGTAAAAAGTGTTTTTTGAATATTCATAAATCTATTAGGTGGAAAATTTCTTGGCTCCAGCTACCCCAAGGGTAACTACATAAAGAGGACCAAGCCAGTAAATCATTCCAGGGGACAATCTAAAACTAGTATTGACTAATAGAGAATTTTTTTAACATCTAAAAAGTGGCTCTTCCATCCCTAAATTTCCCTGGAAGGGCTAACGATTTTTATTTTTTTAATTTTAGTTTAGTCTTTTTTCATAATTGCAAATTTTCCTCTAAAAAGAATCATACATTTATCTAGAATATAATGGTGCAAAAAAATTTTGAAAAAATATTCATGTAGGCTATAGTAACGTAGTCAAAAGATTATTAAGTATAATAAAGTTTGAGTTATACCAGAGTATTCTTAGAGTATACTGAATTAACCTTTTCTTGATAACTGAGAAAGGAAGGAAACAAGCATTTATTAAGCGCCTCCTGTGTGCTAAACGCTTTGACAAATCGTCTCTCATTTGATGTTCACAACAACCCTGCAGGTGGCTGCTGTCATTATTTTATTACTTATTTATTATCATACTATTTATTATTATTACATTTGGTGAAACTAAGGCAAACAGAGGTGAAGTGATTTGCCAGGGTCACACAGCAGTTAAGTGTCTAAGGCAGAATTAGAACTCAGGTCTTCCTGATGCCAGGCCCAGCACTTTAAATACAGCCCCACCTAACTGACTGAGGATCCACATTTTGACCATAGCAGAAGAAAGCACGCCTCTGTAAGGTAAGACCTCTGTAGCAGCAAGCACCCTGGAGTCTCTAGGGTGGCTGCTCACACAGGTTCTTGGATCTGCTTTGATAAAGGAAAGCAACTCAAAATGGGTTAACAAGCTTACTTTAATCAGTCAGACCATATATCGTTTACCTTGTTCAGGGGAAAAAGGTCAGCACCCCGAACTTCAAAGTATACAGGCAGAATTATCAAGAAGAAACAGATCAAGTAGATAGCTTTCCAAACTGTCCAACCATTACATCCATACGAAATCAACATCTGGGTTTTTCAAAGCCGGGGGGCTCTGGACAACGGCTTCCCAGAATCCAGATCAAATCACAGAACACTTCTCAAAGTGAGCCCCCAAAACAAAGCCTCACATCAGGGCTTATATAGCCTTCTCCTGGCTCAGAGAATGTAACAACCTTATTGACCCACTGGCTAATCAAGAAGTATCTACTGAAAAACAAGCCTCCCACCCCAGGCTCCAGGTGCACTTTAGCCTAGGGGCAGGGAAGATCTTTAAAATTTGCATTCCCATTACACCCTCCTGGAACTTGTGAGTTATATAACATGATTTGCTCCTACAATGCCCAGCTGTTCTGGGATCCCTGGGCTTACTTGTACGTGCCCCCTCTGGCTGCCCAAGAATCTGGGACTTGCTGCCTCGCTGTCCTCTCCCTCCTTTTTTCCCTCTCTCTCTCTATTCATTATTGCTTTCTCCTCAGATTTGTTTTACTTTTTCTCATTATCTGACGAAGTTGCTCCTTCCCTGTGGGTTAAAGAACCAAATCCGCTATGATCCTTGATGCCCTGGCTCTTCTTTGTTATTGGCAGGGAGGTGGCTGTTTACAATGCAAATGCATATTCTTCATGGCCAGAGATGTTTTTTCACTTTAAACTTCTCATTTTGAGGCTGGTCATAATGCTTAAAGTTGCTGGATGGCTAATTTCTGGATAACAAAGCACAGTCATCTATATTTTTGTGTTTACAAAAGAAAATGGTTGATGAAATAAAATCACTCACACAAGTTATTTAGCCTAATGCAGTCAAAATCAAGTAGTTGACTGAATTTTTTTCGCCAAACAATAAGTTTCTTTTTGTTGCTGCTGTGGTCTTTAAATTGTTTTTCAGTCTTGTCTAACCTTTCACAACCCCATTTGGAGTTTTCTTGGCAAAGATACTGGAGTGGTTTGCCATTTCCTTCTCCAGCTCATTTTACAGATGAGGAAACTGAGGAAGACAGGGTTAAGTGACTTATCTAGGGTCACACAGCTAGTAACTGAACTCTGATCTTTCTGACTCCAGGCCCAGTGTTCTATCCAATGTCACCTAGTTACCCACTAAAATTTTGGCTTTATATAAATACAAGACAAAAGTAATTCCCCTTAAAGGGATACTTCTTTTAAAGCAGCATATAGGTCCTTCAGGACAGGGATTGTCTTTTGACTCTTTTTTCATCCCCTTGCTTATTAGCATGGTGCCTAGCACATAGTAAGTACTTGATAATGTTTACTCAATGAATGAATAAAATGTGTAAAGAGAGGAGCTCTGTTAGATTCTAGTAACTTCTCTGAGCCTCTGTTTCCACCCCTGCAAAAGGAGGGTCTCAGACCAGACTATCTCCAAGGTCCCTTCTGGTTCTAAATTCTATGGTCTTTTGAAAGCTGAGATAGTCAAGTCCCCATCTAATTACTCCTCTTGTAACAATTCCCATTGAACTGAGCATGCACTGGAATTTTCTAGGAGCAGAATGCAAAATCAGCCTGTTTGTAAAAGTATTTTTTAAAATAGCTAAAGCTTTCTTTGGAGTAACAACCACCACAAATATACATAAAGCAAGTCACCTTATATTTGATGCATCTCTAGAAGATTGGCATTTGTGCCTAGCATTGGCAATAAAAGAGTTTTATCTAGGCTCATTCACATTTTCTCATAGATGGTCATTTTGGAAAGACTTTTAACAAAACTTGAGAAGCCTCTCCCCCAAATAAATCTCACAACCAAAGCATGTGAAATCTTACATGTAACTTGAGAAAACACTTTGTCTTTTCATCATGCCTGGAACTTAACAGAAATAGAGGCAGAGTAGAGAGAATGTCACATGGCAGATACTAATTGTTACGATTAAGGTCGAACCAGCACGCTTCCCTGCTGTTCTGAGAATGTCTCTGACTTTTGATCCTGACATCTGTGTCTTACAAGAATTTCACTCTGCTCTGACATTCCTTCTGATGTTGATCCAGGAATTAATGGATTGTGAAAAAGCTGGCAGGATATCATTTAAAAAATAGAATTCCTAGTGTACAAGTGATAAAAAGGTATCAGGACTCACTTACATTGTGTCTGATACCAATGCAAGTCTCAGGTTTGGGTTGCTGGGCTATTTTTTTTTCTTTTTCAAGTAAGAAACACAGGATCAAAACAGAGGGAACAAAAATGAATCTAAGGGGCAGAAACAAAAAGTTCTCATTGCAAAATAGTCCATTATATAGTGAGTGCTGGACTTTCACACAATAAAACTCCAATCCGTTATTGTTTTCAAAATATCTCCAACATGCTCTGATTTGAATAATTTTTATCTAAATTCATATTGTTAATGGATGTGGTTTATGACTCTTTTGATGAAGCTGGGGGGTTTTCTCTGTTGAAGGACAATTTTGCTTGAAAAACTACAATGCTTCAGTCACAATGGGACCAGTAACATCTCCCGACTTCATTTGTGCTTTTCCTTCTATGCCTTCTCATTCAATTGGAGGCACAATCCACTGGTCAAATGTTGATCAACATACGAACCTTCAATAAATAAATCATCTTTAATTGCTTAATCTTAAAAGTTATACTAGAATTGTCTCAAGATGGATTTAAATGGAGGAGTTCTATTCAGATCTGAAATTTTACACATCAGAAGATAGTGCCTTGCATTCGATAGTTCTGGATAATTACTAGATGCCAGTGGATAACTTAAACATAGCTTAGAATCCTTGACATTAATGTGTGACAGGCATGGAAGAGCATATTTGGTGATTTTAAATGAAAAAGCAAAAGGAGCTCTGAAAAATCAGGGGCGATGCCATATTAGTAAAAAAGAAGAAATAGTATGATTTTTGCCAGTAAAGAAAAAAAATACTTCATTATGTTATAATGAGCAGAAACTCAACAAGTTAAACAGAAACATAAGTGAATTCCATTGTTTGAGCTATAATTAATTAATGGAAACATTTTTATGAGAATGGATTTTTATGCATTTGATCAAGCATATATCTAATTTTCCTATTAAAATGAACATCATTGTTTTTAAAAGCCTTGAATTTCTTATTATTTGTTTATCTACCTTGGTTCACTAATTTAATTTTTCATACCTCATCTGTTGTTTCAAGAAATGAGTGACAAGTTCATTTTTCAAAGTAAAGCAACTGACTACCTACTATCACCATCTACTAACACTCAGTTTGCCTGGGTTTTCTTTTTGTTGTTGTTGTAGGGGTGACCTGTGATTTCATCATTGCAAGGAACTTCTAGTGTGGAAATTCCCTTTATTAAGGGAGGTAATTGGTCGATAACCAACAGTCTTAAGGAACTGCCTCTAGCACCAAGAACAGGAAAGCTAGATGTCATGGAGCACCAAGACTAAAGTAAGGAAGACCTGAGTTCAAATCCAGCCTCAGATACTAGCTGTGTGATCCTGGAGAAGTCACTTAACCCTGTTTGCCTCAGTTTCTTCATCTGGAGAAGGAAATAGAAAACCACTGTAGTATCTTTGCCCCCCCCCAAAAAAAAAAAACCTTAAGAATCCTGAAGAATCAGACACAATCGAAACAGTTGAACAACTTTTAGGGGGAGCTAAGTGATACAGCAGAGAGAGTTCTAAGCCCAGAATCAGGACTCATTTTCATGAGTTCAAATCCAGCCTCAGACACTTGCTAATTTGTGACCCTGGGCAAGTCACTTAACCCTATTTGCTTCAGTTTCCTCATCTGAAGAAGGAAATGGCAAACTACTCCATTATCTCTCTATGGGGCCCCAAAGAATTGGATATGACTGAAAATGAGCGACCAACAAACAAAAACAACCAAGAGGTTAAATGACTTGTCCATGATGACCCTGACAATTTATCAGAGAAAGAACAGGAACCAAGTCTTCGTGACCCAAAGGCCAACTCTCCATCCTCAACACTTCTTCTCATGGTTCCTGTTGTTAGAGCAGAATGCTGTCTCATTATTTTAAATCTGCACGTAATATTTGCACTGAACATCAAGTCCACAAACTGAAGAGAGTGAGGCAACCTGAAACAATGGGCACTGTTCTCACTTCAGAATCAAGAGACCTGGGTTCTAATCTTGAATTTATGACTTACATACAGCATTTACATACTAACCAGTCTGTAAGCTTAATAAGTTTCTCTCGAAGGAAGGAAGGAAAGAAAGAAAAAAGGAAGTATTTATAAAGTATTTCTATATATAATATATATTTATATATAAAGTACATATACTTTATATATAATTATATTATATATATTTATATATTAAGTATAAAGTATTTATAAAGCACCTACTATGTTCCAGGCATTGTGTTCAGTTATAAATATCTCATTTCATCCTCATAACAACCCTGTGGGTATCCTCACTGTAGCATTGAAGAAACTGAGGCACATAGAAGTTAAGTGACTTGTCCAGGGTCACACAGCTAGTAAGCGTCTGAGATGAGATTTGAACTCAGGTCTTCCTGACTCTAAGCCCAGCACTCTCTCTACTGTTTCACTTAGCTGCCTCAATGGTGGGACTTAATTTAAAGATTTCTTAGGTACTTTGCTGGTCTAAATCCTATGACTCGCATGAGCAGTAATTTAAAGCATCAGTTTTAAGTGCTGGCAATGTATAGCATGCTCTTTTTGCCATCTTGGCAATCCAAAAAAAATGAACATCTTGTTGCCATTTTGGCTGTATCTGGCATCATGTATGCCATGAGTACCTTGGTTTGGTAAAGTCGTGACTTCAACAAAGTGGATATGACCTTCTCATCTAGTACAATTTTCCCATAAGTCTCTCCTAGATCTAGTCAATACCCTGGAAATGATGATCTTATCACATTACAGGCGACTGGTAAATAGATTTAAATAGGGATATAACCTAGAAAATGAATTCCTTCAATCAGGGAAATGAAATGATATCCATAATTACCATCAGTAGGGGGATTTGAAAAAAAATTTTTTTCTTCAACATGTCTTTTTCATTCTGGCATTACTTTTCTTCCCCCTTTTTTGCCTCAAAACTCAAGTAGAAATATGGTGAAAAGCAAAGCCTCAGTTCAGAAACTAGCTATGAGACAAGTTCAGGAAGTGCCCAACCAGAAAGTACTTTGGGCTCATTAAGGAAAAAGGGAACAGTGTTTGAGACCTGAACAAGTCAGGAAGGGATAGAAATATGTGCTCTATGAAAGACAGCATAGCAACCAGACAGGGTAGAGCAAAAGACAAGAAAAGGCAGGGCACAAATCAGAAAAGCCATTCGTTTGAAATATGGAAAAGGCTGCAGATCGTTGCTGTTATCAGACAAGAGATGTCAGAGCTGGCACATTTTTTTTTAGGCTTTGTACTTTTTCTACCTGGCTTCTGGCATCGCAAGGAAAGATCTGCTTTAAAGAACACTTCCTCTTATTATATCCCAGTTTTCATTCTATTTTTTTTTTAAAGCAATCAGGGTTAAATAACTTGCTCAAGATTACAGACCAGTTATTTCTGGGTGTGGTGCTAAGTATCTGAGCCTAGATTTGATCCCCAGGTCATCCCAACACTGGGCCTGGTGCTCTTACTCACTGAGCCACCTGGCTGCCCCTAAGCAATTGGGGTTAAGTAACTTGCTCAAGGTTACAAGGCCAGTTATTTCTGGGTGTGGTGCTAAGTGTCTGAGCCCAGATTCGATTCTAGGTCATCCTGACTCTGGGGCTAGTGCTCTGACTCGCTGTGCTACCTGGCCGCCCCTCGTTCTATTTTTTTTTATGATTTTCTCAAAACAAACAAACAAACATGTTTTTTTGAATGAATGAAGCAACTGTGATTGAGTGAATGGATGTAACTGGTTGGATGCTAGGAATACCATTTGCCAACGGTAGCAGATATATTTTAAGGTTTGTGAAGCATTTTATGTGTGAGCTCTCATTCAATTCACATAATACCCCTGTGAGAGAGGTACTAGATGTGCTGTTATTCCCACTTTAGAGATGAAAAAACTAAGGCTCAGAGTGGTTAAGGAAATGTCTCAAACTAGCAAGTGATGTAAATGGACCTTTGAACACAAGCCATTTGTTTCTGACTCCAAGTAAGCATGCTTCCTCCAAAGGTTGAGTCACCAGAGCTTAAGAAGTCCATTTTTAAATGTGCATGTGTGTGTTTGTGTGCACAAATGTGTGATTAAGGCATATTACTTTTTTACTTAACTTTGCTCTAACCTTACAATTTTCCAGTTAAAATACAACCACCTTAGCCCATGCTGATTTAACTTGGAGGATCCTGTTGGGTGTCTTTCTTGTACTTCTTAACCTTTTCATCATCTACAATGGATGCTACACTGTAGGTGGCAATTGTTTTCACAGTTTTCTTTTTACAAACACTTATCATGGGTGATACAATTCATGATGATTATATATTCTCACTACCTTTAAGGCAGGGAGGGTTAGAAAGCTTTTTGGAGCTTTTTTAAAGGATTGCATTAGTATTTTATACTTAGTAACTCAAAATACATGCATTTACTTCTCTTAAATTATGTCCCTTCTATTTTTGTTTTTTAATAGATCCAAACTGCTCCTTTCTAGGTCCTTAGTTAAAGGCAGTGTGATGCAGTGAAGAGTCCTAGACTCAGGAAACCTGGGTTCTGCTATGGATTGGTTACATGACATTTTAATAGGTCTGAGCTTCAATTTCTACATCTATTCAATGAAGTGATTGCACAGGTGATCTCTCAGGATCCTTCATCTCCCCTTGCATAACATGGACAGACAGACTGATATAGCAATCAATAGATAGATGTGTGTTTGTATGTATATATGTAAAAATGTATAAACACATGTGCATACACATACATAAGTGAAGCATATGTATATATATGTATTTGTGTCAACATATAAACATATATAGACACAAATTCATGCATATATTAGAGATTCATCTGCATGGAGAAGATTTTTCAATTCATGGGAGTTAATGAGGTCTTCAAATAAAAGAATATGAAGAGAAACCCAAAGACCCCAGCTTCTGGGAAAAGAACTCACTATCTGACAAAAACTGCTGGGAAAACTGGAAAATAGTATGGCAGAGACTGGGCATAGACCAACATTTTACACCATATACCAAAATAAAGTTCATATGGGTACATGATTTATATACAAAGGCTGATACTATAAGCAAATTAGGAGAGCAAGGATTAATTTACCTGCTAGATTTATGGAGAATGGAGGAATTTATGACCAAACAAGAGTTAGAGATCTACAATTTTGATTATGTTAAATTGAAAAGTTTTTTTGAACAAAGCCAATGCAACCAAGATTAGAAGGGAAGCAGAAAATGGAAAAAAAAATTTTTACAACCAATGTCTTTGATACAGACCTCATTTCTAAAAATACATAGAGAACTGAGTCAAATTTATAAGAAAACAGGTCATTCTCCAATTGATAAATGATCAAAGGATATGAACAGGCAATTTTCTGAGGAAGAAATGAAAGCTATCTATATTCATGAAAAAATGCTCTAAATCATTATTGATTAGAAAAATGCAAATCAAAACAATACTTAGGTATCACATCACACCTTTCAGATTGGCTAACATGACAAGACAGGAAAATTATAAATGTTGGAGAAGATGTGGGAAAATTGGAATACTAATGCATTAGTTGGAGGAGTTGTGAATTGATCCAACTATTGAGGAGAGCAATTTGGAACTATGCCCAAAGGGGTATCAAAATGTGCATACCTGGGGCGGCTAGGTAGCACAATGAGTAAGAGCACCAGCTCCAGTGTTGGGATGACCTGGGGATCGAATCCCAAGCTCAGACACTTAGCACCCACCCAGAAACACCTGGCCTTGTAACCTTGAGCAAGTTGTTTAACCCCAATTGCTTAGGGGTAGCCAGGTGGCTCAGTGAGTAAGAGCACTGGCTCCAGTGTCAGGATGACCTGGATCAAATCCGGGCTCAGATACTCAGCACCACACCCAGAAATAACTGGCCTTGTAACCTTGAGCAAGTTACTTAACCCCAATTGCTTAAAAAAAATGTGCATACCCTTTGGCCTAGCAATACCACTTCCAGGACTGTATTCCAAAGAGATCATACAAATGGAGAATGGACCCACATGAACAAAAATATTTATAGAAGCTCTTTTTGTGGTGGCCAAGAACTGGAAATTGAGGGGATGTCCATCAATTGGGAAATGGCTGAACAAGTCGTGGTATATGAATGTAATGGAATACTATCATGCTATAAGAAATGATGAGCAGGAGGACTTCAGAAAAAAACTGTAAAGACTTAAATGAACTGATGCTGAGTGAAGTGAGCAGGACCAAGAGAACACTGTACACAGTAACAGCCACATTATGCAATGACTGACTTTGATAGACTTAACTATTCCTAGCAATGCAGAGATCCAAGACTACGCCAAAAGACTGATGATGTAAAATGCCATCCACATCCAGACAAAGAAATATGGAGTCTGAATGGAGACTGAAGTATACTATTTGCTTTCTTTGTTCTTCTTTTTCATGGTTCCTCCCATATGTTCTAATTCTCCTATACAACATGACTAATGTAAAAATATGTTTAATAAGAATGTATATGGGGGCGGCTAGGTGGCACATTGAGTAAGAGCACTGGCCCCAGAATTGGGAGGACCCAGGAGTGGTTATGGCCTCAGATACTTAACACCCACACACACACAAAAAAAAAAACTGGCCATGTAACCTTGGGCAAGTTACTTAACCCCAACTGCTTTAAAAATTTTAATTTAATTTAATTTAAAAAAAGAATGTATATGTAAGGCCTATATTGGATTGCATGTTGTCTTGGGGAGGGGGTAGAAGAGGTAGAAAAATTTCAAACTTATGGAAGTGAACGTAGCAAATTAAAAATAAATTAATTTGTTAAAAAAAAAAAGAATATGAAGAGAAAAGAAAGCAGGACCCAGACAAAACCTTGGGGGTATACTCACATGTGGACACTAGTAGGTATAACTGAATGTTTAGCAAAAAAGACTGAGACAAAATAACCACACAGAGAATATGAACCAAACATGAGCAGTGTCATGCAAACCTAGAGAGATTAGAGTCCATGAAGAAAAGGTGGTCACTAGTGTCAAATGATGCAGAAAGGTCAAGAAGCTGAGAATTGAAAAAAGCCCATTAGAATTTAGCAACTAGGATCTCATTGTTAAACATCAGTGTGCTAATGATAACATAGCACCTACCTCACAGGGAAGTTGTGAGGAAAGTAATTTGTAACCCTAAAATTTCTATATAAATGTGAACTGCTATAATTAAACAAATCCCTCCATTCCAAACATCCCCATTCTGTTCTTCAAAGACAAGTCTTGGAGAAATTTGCAAAGGTAATCCATTCATAATAGAAATTCAAATCTCTAACTATTTGGGATCTATAGTTAAGAAGAGAGATGTGGCTTTTTAAAACAGCATGGTTTGGATTCTTAAATACATTTTTAAAAAGGACAAAACTTGGAATGCTGAGCCAAACATAGTCGCAGGGAAATTGCCTTTAAAGTGATGTTGACAGGTTACAGTTACAGGTACAGATCTGAGACTCCATACAATTTGCCTGTTTTACCATTCCTATCTCCAAGCTCCTATCCAAACAGTCAACTGCCCTGCTATTGGCTGGGTGATGAAATGGTGAGGTTTTGGGGATGACACAGTTTATAAAATCACCAAACACCAAAGTTGGGAGAAACTTCAGAGGCCAGCCACTCTGATCCATACCCAACCAAGATATATACCCCTTATCTATACACAAGGTCATCGAGCTTCTTCTCAAGTCACTCAAGAGAGGAGGAACCTCTAAAAACATCTGGTTAGTAGCTCTATTTGTAAGGAAGTCTTCCCTTAGAGTCTATCTCTCTGTAACCTATCTTACTGCAACTTTCAAATGCTGATCCTAATTCTACCCACTGCAACCAAGAAGAATAATTCTTGTCCCCAAGTGATAGTGCTTAATAACCTAAGGCAGTGTTCTTCTAAATCTTCTCTTTTCCATGCTAAACAATGTCATTTCCTTTAAGCAAACTTAATATGGGATGACTATGTTGGTCTTTATCAACCTAGTTACCTTCCTTTGGATGCTCTTCAACTTTTCAACATCCTTCCTAAAATGTAATACCTAGGACTAAACACCATACCCAGTTATAACAGTACACAGTAGAGTGGAGACATCAGGCATCTCCCCTAATGCCTATTGTTATATTAAGTGATAAATCAATAAACATTTATTAAGTGCCTACTATGTACCAAGCACTATTATAAGTGCTGTGAAAATAAGGCAAAAGACAGTGCCTTCCCTCAAGGAGCTTATAATCTAAAGCTGAAAAAAAGCAAGAGAGAAGATCAATGAAGACTCTAAGGGCTAGCATGATGAAGGATTCTAGGAAAAGCTGAGCCTTAAAAGGTTGTTAGGGGGTTGGGAGAAAACATTCCAAGGGAGAAATGACATACGTGAAAGCACAGATATAGGGAATGAGAACATTAAGTTTGCTGGATGGTGATGGGACCAGCTTGATATGAGTAGAGGGAAGACAGGGGAACAGAGGGAAATTCAGTTGTAAAAATAGAATGGAGTCAGATTATAAAGACCATTGAAAGTCAGGCAGAAAATTTAGACGATGTATTATGTACTAGGGAGCAACTGTAGGTTCCTTAGCAAGGGAATTAGAACTCAATTTAATTTAAAAAAAATTAAGTGCCTTCTATACATGTAATACTTGGCAAGACTCACTAGGGGTACAAAAATTTAAAAAAAAATACATAATCACTACTATTGAAGAGTTAATAATCCAATGGAGGAAGGTGAAAAGACAGGTCCATAAATAGCCATGATAAAAACATGAAAGCAATAAGAAGGTTTAGCTAAAATCATTCTGGCAATAGTATATAAAGTGAATTGGAGTGTGTAGAGAGTCTATACTTAAGAATGACCATAGGAAGTAGTAGTAGCAGTAGATCAAGTTTGAGATCGATAACAAGGGCTTAGGTTGGAATGATGGCCATGAGAATAGAAAGGAAAGGAAGGGAAAGAAATTATATAAGAAACATTTCATAGGAAAAATCAATAGGGCTTGACAATTAGCTAGATGTGGAAGAATAAAGAGAAAGGTTGACACATGGATCACTACAAGGTTTATGAATTTTTGTGACTAATAGACATGTGATGTCATTGTTGACAGGGAACAGGGAATTGGAAGGGGATTTAGTTCAAGGGAAAGGTGATAAGTTTGGTTCCACGGTTCAGTCCTTTTTTAGTTTTGTCTGACTCTACATGACCCCATTTGGGATTTCTTGGCAAAGATACTGGAATAATTTGCCATTTCCTTCTCCAGTTCATTTTATAGATGAGGAAACTGAGGCAACAGGATCTAGTGACATGCCCAGCATCACACAGCTACTAAATGTATGAGGCTAGATCTGAACTCAGAAAGCAGATAATCTTCCTGACTCCAGCCCAGAGCTCTATCTACTGTAGTGCCTCTTAGCATCTAAGCATGATGAATATAAGTGATAACAAGATGGCCAATGATTAATGTCTATTAGGCAGATGGAAATGTGAAAGGGCTGCTCAGATAGAATATGCATTTATTTGCCTTCATTGCTCTTTCAGGACCTTTCACTCCTTCTGTGGGACCTCCTCTCACCCATCTTCAGGGACCTAGTGCTTATGCACCTATGAAAGCTGTCTTCAAGAAAGAATCCTCTATCAATCATTTACATCTGTTGGTGAAATAAAATCAATGAGGCTGGGGCTAAAAAGTTATCTCTTGAATTATGAAAAATTAACATATTCTCAAGTTTTAGAGAATGGATTGCAGAGACATAAGAGAACAGATTCAAGATTATGAGGAAGTTTAGAGATAATCTAACCCAGATTCTTCATCTTAGAAATGATCAAACCGGGGCGGCTAGGTGGCACAGTGAATAGAGCACCAGCCCTGGAGTCAGGAGGATCTGAGTTCAAATCCGGCTTCTGACACTTAACACAAAAACTAGCTGTGTGACCTTGGGCAAGTCACTTAACCCCCATTGCCCTCCCCCCAAAAAAGAAAGAAATGATCAAACCAAGCTAGAGAGAGACTAACAACTTGCCTAAGGTCACATAGATAGCAAAGCCAGGATTTGAACACAGGTTTTCTGATCCCCAAATACAATCCCATTTTTGAGTAAAGGAGTCTTTTCTTGTTTCCCTGAAAGCCTATCACATGAGTAGCTTTGTAATCTCTTTAGGAGTAAAGACAGCCAAGGTCAAGTCATATTCCCTTTATATTCTGATGGTGAAGTATATGGGAGTAAAAGCTGGAAGAACATTCTCTCCCCTGATAGTATAAACTTGCTTTCCTGGAGGAATAATGTTTAATTTTAGGATCTTATACTGTTGCATTTCAGTTACAAAGAAATAATTTTCCTGTATCTCTTTGTTCAAGGTTATGTAAATCAGTTAGTTGCTCATGACCGTACCTAGAGAGTTTAGTTCTATATGCAACTGACAGCTAAATGGACTTTATGAATGGTAATTTGCAAAGTGTTTAACACATTTCATAAAAATTGATAATGATATTTCCCAAGTCAGATTTCCTTATAATCTACAAGTAACAGGGGTCAACTTTTTGATGATCTCCAAATGAGCTTTCCTGCTTATATATACAGAGAGATTAGATTTTTATGTGGTATTTCTGAGAACAGGTAAGGGCTGAGAGTAGAAAGTGAACATCACATCCTGAAGGTTAGAAGACTTGAGTTCTTAATGTGTTTGTAGGTTTCCCTGGCTTCCTTCATTCTCTGTTCAAGTCACACTCCCAAGAAAGCTGACACCTTTGCCCTCTCAAACTGCCTTCCCTTTACTCTGTATATGACTTTGATGTCCCAGTTCACGTCATCTCCTCCTCTAGAATGTCTGCTCCCTGAGGACATGAACTGTTTTTGTCTTTCTTTGTGTTCCTGGCACTTAGCAGTAATAGTGGCAAAACACAGTAAGTGCTTAAGAAATGTGTGTTGACTCAATCAGAATAACCCAGGATCTGGCAGCTTCTACACTGAGGTATCGAAGGGCTTGGAATATGATATTCCAGAGCTCAAAGGAGCTGGGATTAAAACCAAGAATCACCTACCCAGCAAAACTGAGTATCATGTTTCAGGGGAAAATATGGTCATTCAGTGGAATAGAGGACTTTCAAGCATTCTTGATGAAAAAACCAGAGATGAATAGAAAATTTGACATTCAGATACAAGAAGCAAGAGAAGCATGAGAAGGTAAACAGGGAAAAGAATTCATAAGGAACTTATCAAAGTTGAACTATTATATTCCTACATGGAAAAACGATAATTGTAACTTATGGAACTTTTCTCAAATAGTTGAAGGGAATAGAAATGTGTGTGTATGTATATACATATATATGTATATATATGTGTGTGTATACATATATGCATACATACATATATATGTCTATATAGGCGGGTATATTGGCATATGAATACATATGTGAGTGTGTGTATATATGTGTACAGGTATACATAGACATATGGCACAGGACCAATTGAATAGGAAGGGATGATACTTAAAAGGTGAAATTAAGAGGTGAGAGAGGAATATAATGAAAGGAGATGGGGAGAGACAGAATGGGGTAAATTATCTCATATAGAAGAGGCAAGGGAAAATGGTTACAATGGAGGGGAAGAATAGGAAGGCAAAAGGAAATGGGTCAAGCTTATTTTCATTGAATTTGGCTTAGGGAGGGAATGACATACACACTAAATAGGGTATCTCACCCTACAGGAGAGTAGAGGGGGAAGGGGATGAGAGAGGGAATAATGGAAGAGAGGGCAGGCTGGAGAGGAGGGAAGTTGGAAGCACCCACTTTTGAAAAGGAACAGGATCAAAGTAGAGAATAGAAGAAGTGGGGGCTGGGACAGGATGGAGGGAAATATAGTCAGTTTTTTACAATATATGCAATATGGAAATGTTTTGCATAGCTACACATGTACAACCTATATTGAATTGCTTATCTTCCCAGTGAGGGTGGGGGGTGAGGGAGGAAGGGAAAGAATCTGGAATTCAAAGTTTTAAAATCAAATGTTTAAAATGTATATATATATATGAAAATTATTATTATTATTTTACATGTAACTGGGAAATGAGATATACAGGCACTGGGGCATGGAGATCCACTGTGCCCTACTGGAAAGTCAGAGGGGGGATGTGGAAAGATATGGGAGAGAGCAAATTGGAGGAGGAGATATGCAGTGGGATCACTGTTTTGGGTGGTGAGTAGGGGAAAATGGGGAAAAATTTTGTAACTCAAAATGTTGTGGAAATGAATGATGTAAACTAAAAATTAACGTAAAATTTAATTTAAAAAATAAATAAATAGGTGTTGACTGATTTGTTGATCAAAATCCAAGATGCTCCAGTTACTATTTGACTCTTGTCTTTGACTTTCTGTGTCTATTTCCTCAACTGTTAATAAAGGACAAGAATTTTTTTTTTACCAACTGCTCCCAGGGCTATGTACAAACTATAAAAGGTTCAATAATAGTGATGGTTTTTGTTATGTTTTTTTTTCAGTCTTTTCAATGAAGTTCAGATAGAAATGGCTCTGGGATAAATTACCATCGTGTTATTATTATTTTTTGTATTTAATGTTTTGTGAATAGGTGAATACGATGGATGCTTTTTTATAAATAAAAAAATATATTAGGATGTAAGCTCATCTTAGGTAGGCTCATTGAAAGCAATAATGATACAACTCCAGAAACAGACAGGATGATAATAATGAGGAAGAGGATGGTATATACTTCATCCTATTCCCATATGGCTTTGATTTCTTCTTTTAGGGATTCTACATAGTTTGGAGATTGTATGCTGACAATGGTGACATCTATTAAAAATGCTGTCCTTAAAATTTTTGGACCAGTGTTATGATTGGGTAATTATGGCAAACAGTAATCTGTGATAATATTCTAGTTCCAGTATAGGTGATTTCTTCAGTTTTCAAGGTTCTTTGCAAGAGATGGGGGGAAAGGGAAGGAGGAGCTGCATTGTGGTATAAAACTTGGCATCTGTTGGTTTATGAAGGACCTGTTCTTTATTTGGTAGGTATTCAGTAGTTGCTACTTTTTTGCAACCTACAGGGATTTGTTGCACAACTTCTACCACTTGTTTGACTAATCCCTTAATCAGTAAAAGAAGGCTCTTTAAGGATAATCTTTCTGTTAACTTCTTCAGGAAATGAACTGGTGTAATTCATTTGACTATAAGCTCCTTAAGGGTAAGGTGTATCTTTTGTCTCTTTTTGTATCACAGTTCTTAGGACAGTTCTTGGCACATAGCAGGCACTTAATAAATGCTTGTCGATTAATTGGTTCTGAACCACTATTACAAACTCCCTGTTTCTGGAAACAAATCTTGACTAATTTGTTTAATGCTTCTTTGTTGACAAGTTGGTGATTGACTTCTTAAGGACATTACCTATGAAGGGTCTTTTGATTCTTTGTAGTAGCAAGAAGAGAAGGAGGAGGAGAAGGTGGTGGTGATTGTGGTGATAATAGTAGTAGTAGTAATGGTAGTAGTAGTAGTGGTGGTGGTGGTGGTAGTGGTGGTAGTAGTAGAGGAACAGAAGTAATAATAGTAGTAGGTATAGTAGCAGCAGCAGTAGTAGTGGCAAAGCTAGTGGTGATCTCATTCTTCTCATCTTTTTAATTGAAATTTAGATAAAATCAATCTAGGGGCAAGTCAATAATATCCTGTTACACTTTTATATTTAATGTTCCAGCTTTTATTGCCCAGGTGGATAAATAACTTCATTGCCATATCTGTAGTAGTAAACGTAATTATTTTTGTCCAGACCTATGGATTTCATCCACGTGTGGAGCTAACTACTGGACAGGAAATTCCTCCCATTGGTATAGAATGGCAAATTGTCTTCCATTTACAGTCTTAGGGAGTTGTCTGAGGACCAGTTCTTCCTAGGACCTGAAATTCCCTATGCCATACCATCTTTGCTGCTTTTTAATTTTTATATTTTTACTAGACCTGTGATTTCATTGATACAGATTCCAGTGAGGAACTTCCTCTACCAATGCAGATGACATAGTAGCAACTTCTCCGAAACTTGAATTCTTGGAGAGCTTCCTCAGACAGTGAAAAGTTAAGTGACCTACCCAAGGTCACACAGTTAATTCAGGTCCAAGGCAGGGCTTGAACCCAGGATTTCTTGACTCCAAGAGCAACTCTCTATTCACTATGCCAATGGTAGTCAATTACTATTAAAATAATTATGAGTAATTCATTTATAGCTAATAAGTTTAGTTCAATAAATAATCCTGCTATATCAGGCACTTTTTTAGAATAGTGAAATGATATAAAAAATCAAAATTCAAATTTCTGCAAATTTAATAAAACAATTTAAACCAATAAAAATCAAGTTTAATAAAATGGAATTGTTCTTCCTCCAAAAGCAAATGTATCTGTTCTATACACTGAATTTTATTTGTCCATTTAATAAAGTGGTATTCAAAATTAGGCACTTAGAACACTAAAGTAGGGATTAACTTAACGTGTATGAATTTTTAAATATTTTGATAACTATTTCACCATAATTGGATTTTTTGTACATTATTTTATACACATAAAACATTCTTTTTTCTGGGAAGGGGTCCATAGACTTCAGTAGACTGCCTGAGAGGTCTACAACAAAAAGATAAGAAACACAAAAAAGGATAAGAACCACAACTTCAGACCAAAGGGAAGTGAACTGAGTGGTCATCACTGAGTAATGCCATAAATGACCCTATAATGCTTTTCTAAGATAATTCAAGTTTCTTCAGGGAAAATGTGCCTTATGGAAGTGTGACTCGCAAATATTTTTCAAGTCACAGAATTAGAGGTTAGAACTGTTAAGAGACCTCAGAAATGTTTGTGTGTATGTATTTATATGTACACACATACATATAATATATACATACATGAAAATATATGCATATATAATAGCTAGCATTTATATGCTTTAACATTTACAGAGCATTTTGCAAATATTATCTCATTTGATTATCACAACAACGTTCTGTGAGATAGTTGTCTTTATTATCCCCGTTTTACAGATTAGAAAACATAGGCCAAGTGACTTGCCCAAGGTCATATAACTAATAAACGTCTGAGGTTGAATTTGAACTAAGGTCTTTCTGACTCCCAGAGAAGGGCTAGGTGTCTTCTTTGCCCAGATCACGTGGTCTACATTCATTTGGGGAAACACACCTAATGTGACATACATAGGAAGTCACCTAAATTGAAGGTGCTTCAGTGGCCAAGGGGGAAAGAAAATAAAGCCCTGGGAGCAGAGGGATGGAATGGGGAGGGAAGTCTGTGGGGTTGTGGCCCAGTTTCACTAACAGAAGAAGGCATCCCTGATCAAGAAAGTCTGACGAAGGCCAACGGACATAAAGCAGCCTTGTGTGAGGTGCTTGTGGAATTTCCAGGACTCCAGCAACTGGTAGTAATAACCATAATTACTGGACATTAGTTGGGAGTTTAGGAGCAACACTTAGTCAAATAAATAATAGCAACAGATAACATTTCCATAGCACTGACTATGTAGTGAGCACTCTACAATTACTATCTCTTTTGATCCTTATAATAAACCTGGGAATTGGTGCTACTATTATCCCCATTTTACAGATGAGGAAACTAAGGCAGACAGCATTTAAGTGACACAGCTAGGAAGTGTCTGAGGCCACATTTGGACTCAGGTCTTCCTGACTCCTGACTACCAGTTCAACCTTCACTGTTCTGGGCTTAAGAATTCAGATCATATATGTAGAGTTGGAAGGCATCTTAAATGTCATTTAGTCCCTACTCTCCCATTTCAAAATTGAAGAAAACTGATGCCCAGATAGGTGAGGTGATGTATATGTCCTATGTCCAAGGTCCAAAGGTTATTGGTAACAGAGTTGGGATTCTAACTCGGGTCCTTTGTCTTCCAGTTAATTACTCTTTCCCTACATACGACTAAAGTGTGCATAGATATCTGAGACATCTAATTCTTCTGCTTTAAAGATTAAAAGAGTTGGTAGCATTGAATCATAGAATTTAGAGAAGGAAGGAAGGAACCCTGATTTCCCTTGAACTCTTACCTTTTTATGGGAGAATGGTATAGGACTTAGTTCTAATCAGCATCGCCTGGAAGCTAAAGGCAATCTCACCAAAGCAGTTATGACTGCGTAAACTTGCCAATGCTATTAAACAAAATGTGCATCTGAGTATTGAGATGGGAGGGCTATCTATCAAGAATGAGGGATTGCAAACAAATGAAGAGCCCCATTGTTGTGTGGTACCCAGGAAACGTACGAAGCCTCTAGCAGGGTGTACAGAGATCTTCTCAGAATCATACAGAAGAAGGTGTAGACAGATTTCTCTTTCTACTATTGGAGACAGCATACATTTTGATGAGGCTAGAGAACCATTGAAGTGATTCCACAAATTCTACTTTTAATGGAAACATAGCATATCTTATGGTTTAACTCAGACACTATTCCCCATATAGTGGAAATCATCATTTGGCAGACCTGTCTTGGGCCCCATCACAGGAAATTCATTCCACTGAAGTTCCATTAAGTGAATAGTACTCGCAAATCATTGTATTCAGGGCTGGGGAAGATACAAAGATACAAAGATATGATCTGGTCCTTAAGGAAATTGTTACCTCATAGGAGAGATCAGAGTAGATATGAACAAATAAACAAATAAATATAACACAAATGATTGTGTGATAAAGGCTTTGTTGTTGTTCAGTTGTACAATCCCATTAATCATAGTACACCAATGCTGTCCATGGGGTTTCCTTGGCAAAGATACTGGAGTGGTTTGCCATTCTCTTTATTTTTTAAAAAAATAAATACAGTGGGGCAGCTAGGTGGTGCAGTGAATAAAGCACCAGTCCTGGAGTCAGGAGGACCTGAGTTCAAATCTGGCCTCAGACACTTAACACAAAAACTAGCAGTGTGACCTTGGGTGTGTCACTTGACCCCAATCACCCTACCTTCCCCCTCAAAAAAAAAGCAAAAACAAATAAATAAATGAATAAATAAATAAATAAATGAATGAATAAATAAATGCAGTGCTATGAAAGAGAAATCACTCAATCATGAGGAATCAAGAACTATTTCATGGAAAGGGACAAATTTCAACAGTATCTCAGTTGGGCAGAACTTCAGCAGTTGAAGCGTCAATCAGGCCATCCCAGGTATAGAGAATGGTGGAACAGAAAAATATAGAATATGGAAAAGTGTCTAGGAGACAGCAAGCAATCCAGTTTAGTCAGACCCTTGAACATCTGAGGGCGAGCAGTGAAAGAGAAGCTTGAAAGGGTAGCTTTAATCCAAGCTGTACAGAGCCTTTAGCATCAGACTATGAACCATGCTTAAGAGGCAATGAGTGCCCCAGATAATGACTACGACAGTAGCTGGCATTTCTATAGTACCAGGCATGGGCCAGGTGCTAAGCTCATCAGTTTACAATTATTATCTTATATGTTCCTCACAAGAACCCTGGGAAGTAGGTACTATAATTATCCCTAGTTTACAAATGAGGAAACCAAGGCACACAGAGGTTAAGTGACCTGCCCAGGGCCACACAGCTAGGAAGTCTCTGAGGCCAGATTTGAACTCCAGTCTTCCTAACTCTAGAGCTGGCATTCGACCCACTTTACCATCTAGCATTAATAGTTTCTGATCAGAGGAGTGATCCAAGTTCTACACTGGGGAAATTTCTCTGGCAGTGGGGATGGGTAGTCTGGATGGGGGTGGTAATGGGAACAATAAGGGGAAGAATATTCTACTAAAAAGGCAGCCTTACCTATAAAGTTGTTCCACAAAACATACTCACTTCAAAGACAGCAACATAGAGAAGCTCAAGAGTAATTCCTTTATATGTATTTTGACCTTCAAATCTGTATGAACTGAGTTAGTGAGTCATCTTTACATATGGGAGAGTAGCATGAAAACCCTCCTTTAATGTCTCTTTACCAGATGAATGGAGGGGGGCTGGGTTCTTTAATGCTCTGCCAGCGAGGCAGGAGCTGACATTTGTTATTAACTGACAAAACTGGAGAACTATTCCTACTAGTTCTAAGTTGCAACCTATTTTCAGCCCATATCTTTCCATTGCCCTCTGTCTGAGATTTATTTTCTGTGCTTTGGAGATGATTGTGTCCTTCCTCTTATAGTCATAAAATAACGGTGGACTATTGGTATTAATAATAGAAGTTAAGATGTATATAGAGTTTGCTATGTGCCAGTCACTGTGAGAAAAGTTTAACAATCATTATTTCATGTGACTCATCACAGCCCTGGGAAGCAGGTGATATAATTATCCCCATTTTATAGCTGAAGACTGAGCAGAGTTGAAATGACTTGCCTAGGGTCACTCGGCTCATGAATACTCTGAGGTTAAGCTTGAATCATCTCCCTGGCTCCAGGGCTGGTGCTCTATCTACTGGGCCACCTAGCTGCCTTCATCTGTGGGAGAAGTTTGGAATCATTCAAGGAGCTTTGGAATCTGCACATTGGAAGTCTCTATATAATTTGAGGGAAATGGGTAATGGGGATCATGGAAGGTCTGGAGTTAGTGTAGGGAGGGTGCTCCCCATCAGGAAGCTCCAGGTACCAATTCAGATGCGTGACTTGTTCCACAAGTTACAGCCTTACAGAGTGGACAGGTCATCCTGACTCCAAGGTCAATCTCTGCTCATTTTTTAAAAAGAAAAATATGTTTTCAAATTTTAAAGCAATCAAACTTCCTTCAGTGTTGAAATCATATACATTCCATTATATCTCTTCTCTGTGTCTCTGTCTCTGTCTCTGTCTCTCTCTCTCTCTCTGTCTCTGTCTCTCTCTCTGTCTCTCTCTCTCTCTGTCACACACACACACACACACACAAACACACTGCTCTAGATTTGTGATGTCGTCAGTATAGGGGACTTCTGGCATGGAAACTGATGCTTCACTGCTGGAATAAAGCTGGCAACTCATCTATAATATGTAGACTTAAAGATTTCTTCTAGGGTATTGAGAAATTTACATTTTTGCTGTGTTCACATAGCCAGTATCTGAACGCAAGTCTTCCCACTTCTGTAGCCAGCCCTCTCCCCACTATCATACTGCCTCTCATTCTTTGTATTGTAATTATTAAATGAGCATAAATGTGTTGTGCTTTCAGTATAAAAGTTGCTCACATCTATATAAACTAGCTATTATTCCTGGAATCTCACTTCAGAGAATCATGGGATAAATGCCCTTATTTCTTAATCTTGTCTTTCAAAATGAAAAATTCTACATTAAGTAAGCTTTGGTTAAGAGTCAGAATTATTCTGATGCCCAATGACCATGCATGTCAGCATAGGGTTAATGGCCCTATGTCAGGATGAATGTAAATAGCATGGGCAGGCACCTCCTGACCAAGCGATCACAGAGAATTATGCAGATTCAGATGGGAGCCACACAGGCTTTGATTTCCCCCAAGGATTGATGAACAAGTACAAAATAATAGGAAGTGACAGGAAACAGATGACTGGGGTCTAATTTAATGTCATTTGAAAAGACAATATACCTTAAATTGGTCTTCAGAAAATTATGGGTTACAAATAAGATAATGGAAACATATGTTTTTATCATTTTAGTTCACTAATTCAAGTTTTCATCATGAATGAACAATAAAGAGATTATTTGCTTTAAAATCCTACTAAATTTAACAGATAAGACATGCTCATTTGGAAGAGTCTGGGTATTGTCAATGTTATTATGCCTGAGAAATAATTACTATAAACAGGTTATATAATTTCAATGGTAAGGATGGAAGGATTTAATCAAAATTACCTAAAATTATTCATAAATTATATTTTGAAGTCAAATGAAGCAAAAGGATTCTTTATAGGTCTATGTGTAATATGTGTGTGATGCCATCTGACCCACTATATACAATGTAAGTAAAACAATCCCTTTAAAAAAATTATTTTCTTATCCCTCCCCCCCAAAAAGCATTACCAGACAAATAGCTCAAGTCCAATATTCTAATTAAAGGTTACATTTTTTTCAGATACAAACTAATATGGCAGCTAAATATTTAAGAATGAACTGAAAATCAATTATATATTTAAATAAGTTTATTTTCTTTTACTCTCTGTCTCTCCGTCTTTATTTTACTCTTTTCTCTCACATAGATCATTCGCTAAACATGGCAATGCACACCTGAAATAGAGAAGACCAATCAACAAGCATTCTTAAGAGTGTCTTAGCGGCCAGGTGCTGGAGAAACAAACACAAAGATGAAAATGCCCTTGCCAAAAGTAGGTTATGCTCTACTAGATGAAACTACAAAAAAATAAGGTGAACTGTTATGTTTGGTCTGGTACTAGTAGTATTATAGCAGCAGCAGCAATAGTGGCAGTAGTAGTACCTGTAATAGTAGTAGTAGTAGTAGCAGCAGCAGCAGTAATAGTAGTAGTAGCAGCAGCAGCAGCAGCAGCAGCAGCAGTAGTAGTAGTAGTAGTAGTAGTAGCAGTAGTAATAGTAGTAGTAGCAGCAGCAGTAGTAATAGTAGTAGCAGAAGCAGGAGTGGTAGTAATAACTCACACTTTTTTATTTCATGTAAATTTATGTGGCACTTTCGTCTTTCCTACCCAGTGAGGCAGGCAATAGTATCAGCAGCATCTGATATTAATAGAGCATTTGGAAGTGTCCCAAATTCTTTTCACACATTAGTTCATCTAATCTGGATAAGAAGTCTATGAGAAAGAACCAGAGGCATTTCCAACCTCATTTTATAGAGGAAGAAACTGAGACTCAAAAAGGAGAAGTAACCTGTCCACAGCCTCTTGGCTAATAATTAGCAAAGTTCTGGTTTGAATCCAGTTCTCCTGATTTTCCACTCCAGGAGGCTGCTGTCTTATTATTTTTATTGCCTTGTTAATGTTTTATTTGTTTACAACTGCAAATATATTATTAAAAATATAATTATGTTGTGTATTCTATGTAATTAATAGACATATTATAACTATATTAAAGAATAATTTAACATATATTATATTATTATATAAAAGTATATGATTATACTTTATAATTATATAATATATAGTACTATATAAGTATATATTAAAGTATAACTATAAAATATATTATCATACTCCTTAAATATAATAGCTTGTATGTATATTGAACTTCAAGATTTGCAAAGTGTTTTAAAACTATTATCTATCTCATTTTATGCTCACAACAACCCTGGGAGATATATGCTATGATTCTTGCCACTTTACAGTTTAGGAAAGACAGAGGTTGAGTGGTTTGTACCACTTACATAGCTACTGTCCAAGACTATATTTGAACTCAGGTCTTCTTGACTCCAGAACCAGTGCTCTATCCATTGTACTACCCAGCTGCCTAGTAGAAGGCATCTGTTCAGTTTGTCTCAACTTGTGTCCAACAAACTGTGCATTGCATTTATATTATATCTACCATTATACAGAATTTATATATATAATTATATAATATATATTATAATGCGATACACATATCTGTGTGCATATATTACACATATCTATATATTATAGATTATTACATACGTATATATATTACACATATATGTGCATATTATATATAATTACACATGTATGTATATATATATATTACAAATAATCCCCAACAAGGTTAAACTGATAACAGGAGGTAAGCAGAAGTAGGTGACTTGGGAGGGTTCGATCTGCCTATTAAAGATAAGCAGATACATTTGGAAATAATAGGTTAAAAACATGGTTTGAAAACAATTTTTAACTCAGGAAGGAAAAATAATTACAACATCTTAAGAGACAGGAAAATGTTCTGAGGAGCTGCTGAAAAGGTCTAAAGAACAAACAACCCACATAGAAGATATTCTGGGAATCAACTCTCCAATGAGAATAATCTGCATAAAAGCCAGTCCTATAAAGTAGTATGGCAGCCCATGTGTGCCTGATCGTGGGCTGGAGGATCAGAAATCACTTCTGAGCCATTAAGAACTGGAGAGTTTGCAAAGAAGCAGGTGCTGTCAGCAGGAAAAGTCCTAAACCAGTCAGGTACCTACAACTTTATCCCTAATAATTAAGTCAAAATAAGGACATTCAATTCCAAATACAAAAATAAAATAGTACCTGCCTTTGAATAGTTTGTGTTCTAGTCTGGCAGGGGGAGAGGAGGAATAAGGGGGAGGGATTCAAAAAGAAAAATGTTAATTCAATGTAATTTCAGCATAATGAAATACAGGAGATTACCAACTGGAGTATTTTGCCAAGCAAAAAAATAGGATGTACTTACTCAGAATCTTTTTGCTTTAAAAATCAATACTTTTAAAGAGATTGCCCCAATGGAGAAATGTGGGAATGCACTTATGCCAAGAATAACAAAATCACTGGGAATTTAACTTGCTTCTACTTCTAATATGTACTGAAGTTTTTCACTAGAGTCAAAGCTTTGGTAAATCAACACCGACAAGGACTATGTGGCAATTGCTTCACTAAAAATACTCATCTCGAGACTTTCAAGAAGATATCCTTCCAAAAAAAAAAGAAAGAAAGGCAATCATTTATTATTCTCCATTTCCCTAAATTTCTGTTTTCAATCCATTGCCTAATCAGTCCCACTTATCAGTTCTTCCCCCCAAAAGCCAGCATTTATATACCATGAAAACAATGGAAATGTTATGGCCATATACAACTGCCATGATTTTTATTTCTTCTGACATCAGGTTGTTCCAGCTGCACAGAATGCCCACTGTTCACTGACATTTGCAGTTGTCATCAAAAACTAAACTTCATCTTATGTGATATCAGAATACATATACTCTTATTTAAAGAAAAAACAAGGTCACCAAAAGATACTGGTGCTAAAATGCCAAATGTATATAGTAGGATGGAATTGGTTAAAAACTCTCTCTATAGCTTTTTATAATATGAGAATTCTTGGAAGTGGTTTAAATTTATATATAATTTGTTTGATTTTTTAGAGTCTTTTAAGCCTCTTCATTGAATCTTCCAGAGAAAGGGCTATGGAGCAAACACAAGAGATATCACAATTCAGTAATGAGGCATTGCTTTGCAGCAGGATTTGGCTGACTCTCCTTGTTCAGATTCAGGTGCAGATTTTCTTGATGGGCAAGGCAGGATTATTTCTTGTGTGGGGTTTGAGGAAGCAAAAAGAGTTATCAAAATTTGCCATCTTATGTGTCTTACCTTACCTGTTTGTACTTTTGATATCAGCCAATCAGTTTTGTGCAAACAGCCAGGGGAAATACAGTGTGTTGGTTGTGACATGCATCAGTGTAAAAATGTCATTTTTTAAAATAAAAAGTTAACATCAAATTTAGTGTGAAGTTAAGCATATTTTAAAGTATTCCACCTGGTAAAAGAAGTTTATGGTAAAGGATTGTGACAATTATGAATTTCTGACTATAAAAAAGGATTCAAAAAGAGCAGGAAATATTCTATAAAAAAATTCCCTTTGTCTCTTCTCAAACATTCATCTACTGCCTTATTTCTCCCCTCTCACTCAATGCTAAACTTGAAAAAGTTGTTTAGAACCAATGCCTCCACTTTCTCCTCAACCCCTTTGAGATCTGTATTCAGTACCTAGTGCACCAGGTCCCTCAGCATCTCAAAGACTGACAGTGAGTCACTAATCACTAAGTCAATGATCTTTTTTTCCGGTCCTTGTTCTACAGCACATTCCAGCTATTTTTGACAGAGTCAGGCACTTCTTTCTACTGGATACTCTCCTCTCTTGGCTTCAGACTTGCTTTTCCTTCTTACTTCTCTTTCATAATCTTCTCCATCTTGTAATTCAATGGCTCCCTCAAAGGTTTGTCACACACACTCTCCTTTCTGTAAGTTCACTCTCTCATGGGTTTCAATGGCTTCAACAGTCACCTCTATACAAACTATTCCAACAGCTAGATATCCTAATCTTTCTTCTTTTCTGAGTTCCAGATATCTATCTTCAGAAATAGCATTTGATACAAATCTTTCATTTTTGTTATTATAAAAAGATTAAGAGATAAGGCTTAAATGATGGTACAATTGGATGGATTCAGAATGTGTTGAATTGTGTGAACGAACTATTGGTAATAGGTAGATATTAATGGTTCTAAAGGCAGCTGAGTGGCACAGTGGAGAGAGCACTGGGCTTGGAATCAGAAAGACTTATATGAGTTCAAATCTGATCTCAGGCACTCACTAGCTGTGTGACCCTAGGCAAGTCACTTCACCCTGTTTGCCTCCATTTCCTCATCTATAAATTGAGCTCGAGAAGGAATGGGAAACCACTCTAGTATTTTTGCCAAGAAAACTCCAAATGGGGTAATAGAGAGTCAGACACAACTGAAACTACTCAACAATAACATTAATGGTTCTATGTCAACTTTGAAAATGGTTTCCAGTGGACTGCCACAGGGATCTGTTCTTGGTCCTATGATGTTTAACATTTTTTTAAAACGATAATTTGGATAAAGGCATAGATAACAAGCTTATCTAATGTGCAGATGATAGGACACTGGCTAAGAGGACAGATGATAGAGGCAGAATTCAAAAAGTTCTTCAATAGGATGGATCCCAGTACTGCAAACTTGGTGGAATTAAACAATATGATTGGTCGCCAAAAAAAAGATAATGTGATCTTGGATTAATGGACCTTGGATGTGCATTATGATCAATCAATAAATGTTTATTAAGTGCCTACTATTGCCAGGCACTGTCCTAAGTGTTGGGAATACAAAAAGAGGCAAAAGGTACTCCCTGCCCTCGAGGAATTTATAATCTAATGGGAGATACAACAAGCTAACAAAGCAAGCTATTTATAGGACAAATAGGAAATAATTAACAGAATAAAAGCTCTATAATTAAGAGGGATGGAGAAGTCTCCCAGTAAAAGATGATATTTTGGTTGGATCCTAAAGGAAGTCAGGAAAGTCAGTAAGTGGAGATATAGAAGAAAGCATGGGGGAGGGGTGGAGGCAGGGTGTAGAGAGGGCAGTCAGAGAAAATTTTCAGAGAGGGATTTCTTCCCCAGACAAATTATATCTGTAGTATTGTGTTCAGGGAACTACATTTTAGGAAGGACTTTGATGAGCCAGAGAGTAGCCAAGACAGAACCACCAGGATGCTAAAGGGTTGAAAGAACTCAAGGTTTTTGGTCTGGAAAAGAGAAAACTCAGGTATGACATGATAACTTGTTTCAAAAACTTGAAAACCTGACACCTGGAGAAGGGACTAAATTTTTTCTTTTTAGCACCAGAGAGCAAAACTAGAACAGAATTGGGTAGACATGGTAGAGAAGCAAATTTAGACTTGATGGAAGAAGGCAAAAAATATTCATTAGAGGTATCCTAAACTAGAATGGATTACCTCAAGAGATTCTCAGTTGCCCATCACTGGAGGCCATCAGGCTAAGGCTGAGGGGCCTCCTCTGAGGTATGCTGTAGAAGGAATACTTATACTTCTTCAGGCTGGGGGACCAGATGGCCATTGAGAACCCTTCCACCTCTGTCATTCAGTTATTCTGTGATGTCCAGCTCACTGTCCCACCAGTATGTCAAACTCAACATGACTCCCCTAGACTTGCTCCTGTTTCTGATTTCACCACCATTCACCCCATCATTCATCCACACAACCTTTAGATCACCTTTGACTCTCTTTTCTCCCTCCTATCTAATTGGTCACAGTCACAGCATCATGGAATTGTGGGTTTGGAAAGGACCTCAACAGTCATCTAATCAAGTCCAAAGATAAGAGAAATAATCTCCCATAATGGTCATACTCAATGAAAGGTCATCCAGCCTTGACTAAATCTCTCCAATTCTGTTTGCAACATTTTCACATTTTCCTCCCCCCCCCCTCTATTTCTACTGCCATCACTCTAACACGTGAAATAGTCATCATCAGTGACTAATCGCCTGAATGCAATTATTTCCTAACAGCTATTTTCCCCTCCACTCTGACTCTCGTACAGTTGTTACATACAGCCATTAGAATAATCGTTCTTATGCACAGATCTGGTCATATCACATCTCCGCTGTAACAGGATGGAATGGTATGATTTACAAAGTATCCTACTTAGTGATCCAGGCATCGTGCTAAGTACTTTTTTTTTTCACAAATATTACCTCTTTTGGTCCTCACCACAGCATTCCCATTATCTAGGATGTCCTCCCTCCTCCCCCTCACATGCTGAATTTCTACCCATCCATTAAAGTCTGAATCAAATGACATATTCTCCATGAAGGCTTCCTTGACTTCACTTGGTAATAAACCCTCCCTCCTCAGATCTCACTCTACATTTTGTCGTGTAACTTTTAAATGCAGTTATATTATAGTGTATCTTTGTGTCAATCAATCAAGAAACATTGAACAAGCACCTCTTATGTGTCAGGCATTGTACTAAGGGCTAAGGATACAAAGAAAGGAAAAAGACAGCCTCTCCTCTTAAGGAGTTCATATTCTAATGGCGGAGATAACATGCAAACAACTTGGTTTAGCTTATGTCCTACTATCAGTTAAGCTTCATGGGACATTCATAGGGACAATATAATACAATAAAGGTTTATTAAGCACCTACTATGTGCCAGGCCCTATGCTAAGCACTGAGGAAACAAATGAGGAAGAGTCTGCCCTCCAGGAGCTTACCATCTAACAGGGGAAGAAAACATAGAAAAGGAAGATGGAAAGGGGAAGTGGAGGAGGGACTTGGGTTAAATACAAAATTCAATGGTGGTAAGGAAAAGTTGGAAATTCTGAGGCTTCTATGAAGCAGAGGCTTTAAAAGAAAGTTGTTTCTTTGTTGTTTGTTTGTTTTTTCTCTACCCCACTTCCCCCCAACCCTTCCAGCAGAGGGCCAGTGGTTACTGGGGGTGCTGATAAGGTGTAAGCACTAAAGCTGATGCAATCTCCAAGATGATGAGTTTCCTGGTAATGAGCTTTCCTTGGGATGGGGCTGCAGAGGGGAATGATAATGACTGAATCCAAGTAGTAGAGTTGGTAAAAAAAATCTAATATAAGTTTATATATATTACATAAAATTATATCTCATATAAATTTATATAGTTATAAATTCAAATTTATCTTATATATATATATTTACATAACATTTTAAAACATCTCTCCTAGAGCCTAATTCAATGTTCTACACACAGCAGACACATTTTAATTATTTGCACATAAAAATGTACATTAAAAATGCAGTGACCCATAGGGGTGTGTGTATGTGTGTGTGTGAGAGTGACAAATATGTCTGAATCATATATATTCAGTGCTGCCTATGCCTAAATCAATGCAGGTCCAAGGGGAAGAGAACTGAAAGTGAATTGACCCAGTGTGATGTATACGTGCACACCTCATTTCAAAAGAAGATCTCCAGGATATTGGGCAGATCCTCTGAACAAGATCTCTGGGAGAATATGGTCAAGGATCTTGTCAGATCTATGGTCAGATTTTGAGTGGAGACAGAATGGGCACAAATGGAGGGTATTCTGAGATTGCATATCCATTAACATAAGTAGCCAGGGATGAAATATGGTGTTTCCAGGCCAACCCAGAAGGCCCTGAGGTCTGCAGTGTAAAACTCCAACAGCCCTTTTGTACATTTCTCTTCATTTCCTCTCTCCTCCTTTACTCCTACTAATCTGTCTTGCTTTGTCAGCCTTTCTCTAAAGCTACTCAGAAGATGCCCAACATCTCTAGGGAAAGCTGAAAGATGCCTGTGATTTCATTGCCTTTGAATGCATCTCTTGCATTTCCCAGTGTTAATTTTCTCTCATTTCTCTTCCTCCATCTCTATCACCTTATCTTGATTTATAGAAAAAAGATTTTTTTGAAAAAGGATTTAATTAATGAATGGCAATCTCATAAGGAGGAAATATTGAGGAAAATTAGGATGTTAGGGTCATTCCTAACCTTTTGAGAGTGACATTACAGCCATGGTTTCCCATAATGAATTATATGCTGTCCATCCTACAAAGGAGACACTTGAGAAAGAAATTTGGACAATAGCAGCCTTGAGAACCACCATTCCTTCTTTCCTTGGCATAAAAGGTAGTTGGTTTATCTTTCTATCTAAAACTTTGAAGAGAAAACATTTAAAATGTCAACACCACTTTTTAATCATTTCTTAGAAAAAATGGGCGGCCATGAGGTCATTCACTTTTATTACATGACTAGTTATATAAAACTGTAAAGCAAACTTTGTCTTCCTGTTATCTACTTCCCTTTTCCTACATCCTTCTGCCAACTTCTGGCCTTGGTTTCTACAGCCTCAGGTTCCCCAGTACCCTAATATTGCTGAGTATCCCCCCACTCTAAGACTCCCACCTAGGCCTGACTTCTTTAGAAACTGCCCAATATACATAAATTAACTTCTCTTCTACTCTCTTATTGAATCAAAACTCCCATTCTCCCAGTGACTTCAGTTGGCTCACGAGAGGAGAAGCACAATGCTAGACTAATTCACACTCAAGTATAAATGACTAACACAATCAGAAAGACCTGAATTTAAATTTGGCCTCTAACACCTACAAGCTACATGACTCTGGGCAAGTCACTTAACCCTGTTTGCCTCAGTTTCTTCATTTGTTTTCATTCATTCATTTCCATCCTTCTTCATTTGGAGAAGGAAATGGCAAACTACTCCAGTAACTTTGCCAAGAAAACCCCAAACAGGGTCATGGAGAGTCAGAGATGACTGAAACACCTCAATAACACTACATCGAGGCATCAGAGGAGGATTTTGGTATAAGATCTGAATAATACAGCTGGCTTTCCTTGTGAACAATTATTAGTTTTCCTGAACACGAAACAATACATCTGAAAAGTCTTATTACTGAGGTCTGGAAAATAATTCTTCACTATTGTTCTAAAACATTTGTCTTAGCTGCATGGTGTTGTTATAATTGAAAATAATGCAATTCTCTTGTATTTGGAAATTATTTCATATGAGGAGAAGGCAGGAATAATCTCCACTTTAAATATGGAAAAGCAGAGTAATGGGGTGGTTCCCCAGGTCCCCAGGCTTTGTCTCCACTTCTATACTCTTCCTCCAAGGCTCTGTCCTTAGCACTCAATAATGAGGGGAGTCAGATGTAGAATGGAGGGCCATGCTTTATCAGCCAGATCATGAGGAAAGGCACAAGATGGTTGCTGCCATGTTTTCCAAGAGCTTTCATGTGGATGACGTATTCTGCTTAACCCCAGGGGTTGGAACAAGAAGAAATGGGAAGAAATTGTGAGGGATAGATTTGAGGTCAGTAGAAGGGAAATTTTCCTAATTATTCAAGCTATCCAGAAATGGTTGCCTTGGGAGTCAGTGAGTGGAGACTTTCAAACAAAAGTTGAACCATCACTTGTCAGAGATGTTGTGTAAGGGGTGTCAGGTAAAGGTTGGAGGAGACAGTCTCTAAGGTCCCTTCCAACCTTGAAACTTCACAATTCTGTGATGAGAAAGCTTCATTACTTTCTGACAGTGTTCTATCCAGATACTCCTATTTCTCTGACCACACTACCTCTGTCTTTACTTCTGTCTTCTTCCTCCAAAGTTCTATCTTTAACATTTAATATAGAAAACTACCAGAGGATATCCAATCTGAGTTCCATATATATATATATGTATATATGTATGTATGTATGTATGTATGTATATGTATATGTATGTATTTTGCTTTTTGGAAGGGAGAAGGTAGGGCAATTGGGGTTAAGTGACTTGCCCAAGGTCACATGGCCAGTTTTGTGTTAAGTGTCTGAGACTGGATTTGAACTCAGGATTTGACTCCAGGGCTGGTGCTCTATTGACTGCACCACCTCGCCACTCCCCCCCCCCATCACCCATATATATATTCAAATGCCTACAGAATGTCTTCATTTTGGTGTTTCATTATTACTACTAATGAACATAAAATAGATGTATTTCCAGTTACATGCTTCTACTTTTCATGCCTGAAATACCCATACTCCTTCCTACCCACCTTCTAAGACCGATCCCTTCCCTGAAGTCTATCCAACTAGTACTACCAAAAATTATCTATTCTTTTCCTGAACTCCCAAAGAGTCAGCACCATAAAATAGGCATTTAATTTCACACTCCCAGGGCCCTACACCCAAAGAGTCCACTCTTCACCCACACAGACCTATCACTTAGATAAATCAGTATTTGGATACTTTTGAATTGCTACAATGCATATTAAAGGCTTCATCATCTTATCTAGGTTGGTGCTCCTTCCATTGGTACAGTTCAAAACTGATCAAAACTGTTAGCTTTATCAATGTTTCCATAAATCTTCCCCAGAGAAACTAACCAGTGTGCTGGGGTCCTATCTCTGGTTCTTTTCCTTTTTCTTGACTTTCAGATCAGC
Source organism: Petaurus breviceps papuanus (assembly GCF_028583685.1). Taxonomy (NCBI): domain Eukaryota; kingdom Metazoa; phylum Chordata; class Mammalia; order Diprotodontia; family Petauridae; genus Petaurus; species Petaurus breviceps. The sequence goes on from NW_027185804.1 coordinate 20,886,814, forward strand.
CCAATTCCATTTCTCCTTCTACATACCCCTAACGATGTCTTCTGCATCCCTTCTTACATCTAAGTCATCATTATTAAGATAGTTCCATCCATCCATACCTACCATGAGTCTTTCCTTTGCCCCGTGAATCAATGGTGGCTTTTATTGTTCCCAGATCATTTCCTGTTGCTCCAAACTAAATGGAATCACCAAGAGACTCCTGGTGTTGGGGACTCATGAAACATCATTGACAGTCAAAATTGACAGATATCATCGACAAGTCAAAATTGATCAAACTCCTACTGTGTCCATTATGCTAATTTGCCAAGTCATCTGCCACCACAAGGAGCACATAGCCAACATTTCAAAATTGTTCACACCATCAGTGTTTACCCCTCCTGAGGCTGCTTCAAATTCAGACATGCCAGCTGTGCCAATCCTTACCATCTACTTTCTCCACTTTGGTAGATCTGATAAACAAAAATGCAGAACCATGCTTCCCAAGCCACCTATCACTCGGTACCAGGCACCTTCATTTTGGTCCCTCCTCCTGCTAGAGTTTTTTTACTTTCAAATGAGATGAGTATGAAAACTGCTGTGCATACTTTTAGTGAGCTGTAAGAGCATCAACTGCTATTATTATTATTATCATAATTATTATTATTATTACTACATGTTTCACAACAACTAGACTTGACTCTCCTTCCTCATCTCTATTCCTCCATACACTTAAAAGATGGCATTTTGGCTACACTGTGACTCAAGTTAGATCCCCTTTTTGATTACCCTTCTTTTCCTTGTGGTCTGGCCATGGGACTCTTCATCTAGGCTTAAGACCTTGGAGTTACCTTTGATTCTTTCCCCTCCATCAGCTCCATTTCAATCAATTAAATGGGGTCATAGTGTCAGGCCTGGAGTCGAGAAGATTTTAGTTCAAATCCAGCCTCAGACACTTGCTAGCTGTGTGACCCTGCGCAAGTCACTTAATCTAATGTTTGCTTCAGTTTCCTCACCTATAAAATATGCTGGAGAAGGAAATGACAAGCCACTCCAGGATCTTTGCCAAGAAAACCTCAAAGGGGGCCATGAAGATTTGAACACGAATGAAAATGACTCAACAACAACAAAATAAAAGCTTTATTATTATTATTTTAAATCCATGATTACATTCTATAACTTCTACCTCAAAAAAAAAAACCCAATACATTCAATAACTCTCTATTACATACTAAATAAAATCCAAAGCTGTACAGACCCAGGATTTAGCATGAAAACAGGGCCTGGCTATAGAAGGGCCTACCAGGGATTCTGGCCGTCTTACAGTTTCCTACATATGAAATCCCAACTGATTAATTCCATCTCCCATTACCATGCAAAGACTTGCACAGACTGTCCCTCAGGGATGGAATGCACGCTCTCATTAAGACTGCAATTCAGCTTTCCAAGTTTCCTTCAAGGCTCAGCACAAATATCAGAAACATAAGACTTTTCTTAATTTCTTCAGCAGCTAGGGCCTTCCTTCCAGTCTTACTCCTCAAAAAAGTTCCTTTGCATTAACTTTGGTTATACTGGCACAGTGGACAGAGTAGCAGACTGGATGTCAGGAAGATCTGAGTGCAAGTCCAACCTCATACACTCAGCTGTGTGACCCTGGGCCACTGTCTGGCTCAGTTTCCTCATCTACAGAAGGGGAATAATAATAGCACTTACTTCCCAGGATTGTTATGGGGATTAAATGTGATAATAAAGCATTTCATACAGTTCCTGGCACATAGTCAGCACTATACAAATAAATGTTAGCTGTTATTATCATTATTATTAATTATTATATATGCACATGCTGTCTCCCCAGAGAGAATGTAAACTCCTTGAGGGAAGAAACTATCTTTTTTATCCCCAGTGCATGACATGTAGTCAGTCAGTGCTTAATAAATGCTTATTTGTAGATCTTTTGATTGATGCAGGTCATTAGTGTTAGCTAGAGTTGGGGTTTATGAGTCTTCACAATTGAAATTCCCTAACTTCTAAGAAAGAGCTTAAGTTGGACAAAGTATTAGTTCTCTGGATTCTCTGAATCTTCGTCTCTTAATCTCTACCACAGTGGTTCCCAAAGTGTGGACTAGGGACCACTGAGGGTCCCTAAGATCTTTTCAAGGTCAGGGGGTCTACAAGGTCAAAACTAATTTCATAATAATACTAAAATGTTTAATTTCTAATTTGGCAATTATCAATAGATATAATTCACATCAATAAAAGCTCTTGGGGGAGGAGATCCTCAATTGTTTTAAGAAAGAAAAGGAGGTCTGAAATCAAATCCCCCAGTGTTGAACTCTGATTGGTCACTGAGTCAAGCATCATTGCAAGCCCCAGAATACAAAAATAATTGACTCAGTCTTGTTTCAAACCATTCCTGCACTTTTCCTATTATGGACAAAGATTGCCCTCTCTTTCCCACTGGGCAAGCCCTTCTAATTACTAGCATGTGTTGCCCCTAACTCAGGTGGGACCTGAAAAAACTCTTCAGCTTAATTTCCAATGCCTTCCAGAGGTGCCCAAAAACACCGGTATGGTCCTATTTGCACAGATTAAAATATAATTGGGAAATGATTCTCAAAATTAATAAGAATACAATAAGACAAGCATAACATCACATTTTAAAACTAAGTTGATATATACAGGTCCTTATGTACAATTTAGTAGGCCTTTCCCCTTTCTATTGGAGTTTGACACCACTGCATTACAACATGGATCCAACCATCTTTCTACATATGTCACACATGCTTTTAGATAAACGTTAACTACTCACTGTCATGCTAAAAAAAATGATGAAATGATGCCTCATGATGAAATGATGCCCTCTGCCATTCCTAAATTTAAAAATTCAAGAAAGGGTCGATTCCTGGTGAGATTTTAGAATACGTTATATGAGATGGTCAGTCAATATCTAGGAAAAGAAACAGTGAGTCTCTTTGTGCACACCACTGTGGGAAACAAATATTTCTCTCTTGTATTTAATGATTAGTTATTATATTAGGACCAAGTTTTTCCCCTTTTCTACTTCCTCATCCCGAAATCAACCAGTGTGGTAAATCTCTCTAAAAGATTTACCCAGATCAAGATCTAACCAGACAGTAAAATAAACTTCAAGTTCAGGCTAATGGGTGTATTCCCACTCATTGTGTTTGCTCAGATAGGTCCCGGAAAAATGGTTATTCTCCCTATTATCAAGACAGGTCATATGGACATTGATGTGTCTTTGACCAAGATTTGAGTGGCCTAAATCATGTCCCCCAAGACCCTCATTTTAATATAGCCCATACCTCCCATTGTGTTAACCAATCTGAGTTGATTACCACCCCTTGGGAGTGCCTCCTCTTCCAAAGGCATATAAACTGTGACCCCACCACCATTAGGGATCTTTGGTCTAAGAGAGATGGCCCAATAAACAGCCTTTTACCAATAAACTGCTGGCCTTATTAAGAAAATTATTAAGTTACTCAGAAACTATGTCTCTACAACATTTTGAAAGGTCACACTATGGATCACTCAAAGTGATCTTCTTACTATGCCTCATACACAGCATTTCCCTTCTCGCCTATGCCTCTGTATTGACTACTGCTTATCTTTGGAATACATTCCTTCCTCCCTTCAACCTCTTAGGATCTCGAGTCTCCTTCAAGGTTTAACTCAAGTATAAACTTCTACATGGTCTTTCCTTATCCCCCCTAGGGCCTTCTCCTAAAAATTATCCTGTGTCTTTTTTGTATATTCATATAGATACATAAAGATACGTAAATAGATGATAGATGATTAGATAGATAAATAGATACATATTACTTCCTCCAGATAGACTGTAAGCTCCTCGAGGCCAGGGACTTTTGTCTTTGTATCCCGAGTGCTTCATACGGTGATAGGTTAGAAAAAAACTGCATGGCTTCATCAAGAATAAGCAGTGCCAGAGTAGTTTAATTTCCTTAATTGAAAGGGATTCTAAACCATAGATCAAGGGAACCTCTAAATATAGTTCAACTGGATTTTTTTTGGTGGTGAGGCAATGGGGGTCAAGTGACTTGCCCAAGGTCACACAGCTAGTAAGTGTCTGATGTTGGGTTTGAACTCAGGTTCTCCTGATTCCAGGGTCAGTGTTCTATCCTCTGTACCACCTAGCTGCCCTGTTCAATTGGATTTCAACAAAACATTTGATAAAGCTCTCCATATTAGCCTTCTGGAAAAGCTGAAAAGTTATGGACTAGATGATAGTAAAGATGAATTTGGGAATAACTAGACCTAAAGTGAAGTCATAAATCATGATTTAATGTCAAACTTAATGGAAATCTCCAATGGAATATCCCAAGAATCTGTGCTGTTTAATATCAATGACTTGGATAAAGGTATAAATGGTTTACTTATCAAATTTGCACAAGACACAAAGCTGAGAGGAATAGTTGATATATTGGATCCCATAAACCAAAAATATTTTGATAAGTTATAAACACTGGACAAAGTAAAATGAGATGAAATGATAAAAGGTTAAATGTAAAGTCAACACTTGGGTTCAAAAATCCACTGCACAGTTGTTTAGATGAACAGTTGGGCTTTAATGGACTGCAAATGCTATGTGATTTAATAGTGTCATAACCAATTCAATTCAATAAGCACAGATTAAAACACTGGGTATACAAAGACAAAAATGAAACAGGCCTGACCTCAAAGAGTTTAAAAAACTAGTAAAAATGTACTCAGTATCCAGTGGAATACATAGGATATCTCCTTCCCTTGGATCCACATACCATGTTGTTTATACTCCTCTAATGGAACTTAAGATATTCTTAAATTACAGCTGCATGTGTATGCTTCTGTAAGTGGAAACTTCTACTCTGACACCTCAGCAGAGCACATAATGCCCCTGGATTTTTGGAGGTGATGCCAGCAGAACTTAACCTCTGGCAAATCCTCGTGGACTGGAAAATTTTTGAGTATTAGAGGTACCATAGAAAGAGTATTGACTCTTTCAGAGCCTAGCACTGATGCATACTGGCCAGATGCAGAATGTGTGACCTTAGGCAAGTGAACAAAACTTCCTAGCCCCATTTCCTCTTCTGTAGAATGGGGAGGTTGGGTTAGATGGCCTCTGACCTCCCTTCCAGCTACAAGTCTATGATCCTATGACAGTCATTGAACTTTATAAATAACCCAGAGAAGGAATAAGTGTGTGTGTGTGAAAAGAGAGACAAAGAGAGATAAAGAGAAAGAGATGGAAAGAGATGTGTGTATATAAATATAAAAGTATGTATATATAATATATGTGGGTGTGTATACATATATACTATATATGTGTGTGTATATACATAGTGTTGTGTGTGTGTATATATATATATATACATACACATATATGTATATAAATAAAATCTGGTTGTTAAACATTTACCAGCATACTGCTGTATCTTTTTCTCTCTATCTCTGTTGTCTAAGGAGAATCCTGAGAGGCTCATCATAAGACTGATGGCTTTTTTTTAAACACAGCAAATCTTAAATACCATGAAATCACTGATGCTTGAAGTATTAAACTGTCTACTTCTTATATCCATCATTAAATTATCAGGTCTTTGAAGAGAGGAATTGTATCTCCTTTATTTGCCTGTCTTTGATTAGTGTGTCTTATATTTTTTGTTAGTCTTTCCTCCCAAACAAGATTATAATCCCCTTGAGGTCAGGACGATACCTGTCTCATTCAGCTCCTATTTCCCCTACAATGCATGGCACAGTGCCAAGTATACAGTGGATGTTCAATAAAGATTTGTACTTGGAGGACTGATGATGCCGATTTAATTCAACTCCTACTGCTTAACCACCTATTATGTGCAGCACACTGTGCTAGGGACAGACGGAGGAGCCCAGTGTAAGTTAAGATCCCTGCGGCCATAGAGCTCCTAGTTAAGCAGTACAATGCTGTCCTCCATGTGTTTACTTCATCTGTCCTGTGCTTGCCTCTCCAGCTAGTCCGCATGGTCCTTTAGCTTTCTCTGCGTGTCAGTACAAGGACTCCTAGCCTTACCTTCTTTAATCACCACCACATGCTAGAGATCATTTACCAGTCTTTATAGGGAAGCAGAATTCAATCAAAAAGGTGCCAGATTTATAGTTAGGGGACTTGAGTTCCAATCCTAGTTCTGCTGCTTACCTGTCAATATAACCTTAGGCATATCAATTTACAGCTCAGGGGCTTGCCTTCCAAAGTGGAAAATTAAGAGGTTGAAGCAGATGATTCAAGGGGCACTTTCACCCCATAATCTATATTCTTATGATCATAATAACAGTACAAAGCATTTTAAGGTTTGCAAAGCATTTTGTACATTATCTTATTTGAACCTCAAAACAACCTCTGTGAAGTAGGTTCTATTATTATCACTATTTTAAAGATGAGAAAACTGAGGGCAAGAGGTTAAATGATTTGTTCAGGGTCATAGAGCTAAGTAAGAGTCTGAGGCAGGATTCAAATTCAGGTCTTCCTGACTCTAGGCTCAATTCAATACTCCACATAGTTTCCATACTCACAATTTTTTTAGTGGTTGACTAATGTTAGCTAAAATGGGAATAACCAGGTATGTAGTGATAAATGTTTAATAATTGTCTCTTTTTAAAAAAAAAAAAAAGTATGATGGGGCAGCTAGGTGGCGCAGTGAGTAAAGCCCTGGCCCCGAAGTCAGGAGGACCCGAATTTGGTTCTGGCCTCAGACACTTAACACCCACACACACACAAAAACTAGCCGTGTAGCCTTGGGCAAGTTACTTAACCCTAATTGCCCTCCAAAAGGCAAAAAAAAAAAAAAATGACATACTTTAAGTTTAATCTGAATTATCAACATTTTCTCCATCACTTTCTTAAGCCTAGGCAATCAATAAATCAAACCTTGATTCATAATCTTTGTTGATCCTAAGGTGAAAATGTTCACGCAGAAAATTTTAAAATTGGCCCTCATTGGCTGGTAAGAGCTGGCTCCAGCATATAACTTACCATTTCAAGGCATATTCTGCAGAGACTGTAAAGGACCAAAAGGTGTCCATCTGGTGGTTAGACTGTGAATACTCTATGACCTGCATTTTTATTTGACATTCTAAAAATGATTGGATTTCAGAATTTCCTTTGCTTCAGAGGAGTGAATTAGTCTCCAGACCTGTAGAAATACTCTTCCTCACTACTGCAGTCACAATGTGAGTGGATCACCTCAACAACAAGTGAATTTTAGATACCTTAGTGAATATCTAAATTCCAGCAGATGTGCCATCCACAGATTATGGAGGCTTAGTTATCACTCTTTCGTTCAAACAATTTCTCTTCCTTTGTGTCTAACAGCTAATGTATAACAAGATTACTAAGTGTTAATAATGACACGACCTCACTTTTCTTAAATTTTTGGTTGTACAAGTTAAGAAATTTGAGATCTGAATAAAAGAGAACTATGAGTATGCTATTTTATTTTTAATGTAAACTGATCATCTTAAAATAATAATACTCATAGGTGCATTTATATTATGTATAAATACATATATATCACATATATTATATATCTTATGTGTATCACTTTGGGCAGCTAGGTAGTATAGTGGATAGAGTGATGGGTCTGGAGTCAGGAAGATCATTTTCATGAGTTCAAATCTGGGCATGGACACTTACTAGCTGTGTGACCCTAAGCAAGTCATTTCAACCTGTTTGCCTCAGTTTCCTCATCTGTAAAATGAGCCAGAAAAGGAAATAGTAAATCGCCTCAGTATCTTTGCAAGAAAACTCTGAATGGGGTAACAGACAGTTGGACATAACTGAAAAATGACTGAACAACCACAACATATATCCCTTTAATGTTTACAAATCATTTTACATATGTTATCTCATCTGGTCCTCAAAACAGCTCTGAGATGTAGGTGTCCTTATTTTATAATCCTTGTTTTGAGGAAAATGAGGCAGACAGATCGACTGATTTTTCCAGGGTCATACAGCAAATAAGTATCTGAGACAGAATTAAAACTCAGCTCTTCCTTATTCCAAGTCCAATACTCTTTCCCCAACCCATCTAGCTGTATGTGAAAAGAGATCACTTCATAAAATTTGAGTGAAAAACCTTTCCATTTTTTAAAGTTAGCCTGCAAAATATTATAAAGTTCAGGTGATGAGAAAAATGTCTTGGGCAAGTATCTTCTTGTTAATGACAGAAGCAGGGGCCCTGATATGCAGAGGATCACTGCTCTTAAGTTGGGAGGAACCTAAATGTGCCACAGAGTTAATCCAAACCCCTCATTTTACAGTTGAAGAAACTGAGGCTCAAGGAGATTGTGATGTTCCTAATGGGGTCTCTGTATGATCCCACTATCAAAAGTAAACCATATTGTAAAAGAGTAACTAAATTGAATTGAAGAGACCCAGCATGGGATTGTAGGAAAAGCTCTAGACCCTGAGTCGGATGATTCTAACTTGGGTCCTATCTCTGCTCCCTTCCTGGCTAGGTGGCTTTGGGCAAATCACTTGCACTAAATCTTCATTTTCTAATTTATAGGGTTAGATGAGATGATTTCCAAAGTTTAGTCCAGCTCTAAAACTCTGTTTTCAGTAACAATAACTAAAATACTGCTAACTTTAAAGGGCAGAAACTAGGGTCTCTACATATGTAGATGTGGTATTTAAGGCATGTAGAAAGTAATGCCACTATAGCTTTTGACATGGCCTCAAATAAATAAGTAATGAAGCTCTAAAGGATTTAAATTTAGGGATGCCTAATGATGATTAATATCTATTCAAACTTTGATGCCATAAATTAAAAGGGGAAAAAAAAAGGTGTGGGAAAAATTACTATCTCTCTGAATAAAGAAAAGCCCAGCAAAGATCTCCAAAAATAGCTTCCAGCTTCTTACTCTTTAATCAATCATCTTAAAGACTTCTGAATAACCAGGGATGCTATTGGACCACCAATTCAGAGATAGCCCCATTCAGTGAGAATAGATAATATAAAATACCAATCAATCCTAAAGACTGTCGGATTTTTTCCCCCTAACAATGTGACTTCAATAACATTTCAGTTCTTCAAGGGGAAAAAAAAAAAACAACAAACCAACATTCATATTCTTGTCCATTCACACAAGGCTCTCAGGGAGCATTGTTTTGGGAGGAGGGGGTAGCAGGCGGGGGGCCCAGGATGTTGACAGAACAGATAGGATGTCAGGTGAAGATAGAATGCTGTGCCCTCTCTAACCAGCTGAAGACTCTGCCTGATTGTTTTCTTACAAATAATACCTGTGGGTGTTGAAACTGTTCAGGGAATCTATCAAACACACTCTTTCACTTTGCCGCTGTAACTCTATAAAATTTATTCTCATTTCAAAAGAGTCTTAGGCAATAATACCTGTAGGTGGCTGAGTAATTTAAAGAAAATTTGTCAGGCCTACTTTCACGTATTTTACCAGAACAATTCTGAATTTACTTTCAAGTTTGAAAATGCAACCATTTGTGCTCAATGTCATTTAAAAAAAAATCCTTCAGCTCATGTTCTTTTATTTTAAAAATTGTCATGAATTAGATGAAAATGCTAGCAAATGTGCATTTCTCTGTAATTTGACAACCCTTTCAGAATATAGTTTTGGTCAGAGGGAAGTTCATGTTCTTTCTACTTTGCAGAGTCATTTTGGTACAAATCTAGAAACTCTCAGTATGGTCCTTGGATGCACCAAAGGAAGCTAGCTAGTCATGGAAACCTTTTCACATGAGAATAAAAACATTTTGCTGAAATGTTTATACCAACTTGGTCCTTTCTGGGAAACCTGTGGGCCCAGTAGAGTTGACCAACACTGTGCACAAAGATTTGCTGAAAGGAAAGGAAGTAGAAAGAGAAGAGACAAGCATCCCTTCCCCTCCCCCAACTTTTGTGCACATCAGATAACTCTATCTGAAGTCAAGTTGTGCTTTTGTGAAATTTCATGCCTCTAATGCAAGTCATCTCAAGTCACTTATTTGCAGTCATTTCTGATTTTCAATCAACTAACTGGTTAACCTTTTTGGGGGGCATAACTCCCAGGGAAGTCAAAATTCCAAATTCTGTTTATAGCTATGTAAGTATAGACTTCTCCTCAGTTCATTCAAAATCAGCCTTAACATCAAGCCAAAACTCAGTGCAGAAAATTTTATTTTTGATTTTTCCCCCTCAAAAAAAAAAGAGACAAATTATTTTAAAAGGTTAGTATAGAAGCACTGATCATTGGCAATCCCCAAAGAAATCTAATGATAATTAGATTAAAAATTAAATTAAAATAATGATAATATGCGTGCTGACATATGTCTTGAAGGTTCTATGTTCTTTTTGAGAGGATGAATATCTATGGAATTTCATAAAATATGAAAAATACTGTTTGAGGGTTGTAAGACCTAATTAAGATACATTATAAAATGATGGGTTTTTTTTTTAATGAACAGACTCTTTCTTCATGAGGTTGGAAGTTAATTTTGAAGACCACAAGGAAGAAAATGATACAAGGTTATCTCCCTCAGCTACCCACAAACACGCTCTGATCTGCCTTAATAAAAGCAATAAAGATACAAGAAGATAATAAATCCTACAGATTCTGGGTTTTTACAAATTGGCTCGTATGACCAACATCACTAAAGATAAAAATTCCACTTTAAGCCAATAAAAATATCTCTATTGCACATCAGTTTTTTTGGTAGTAACCGTGCCAAAGGGATTAAATAAAAATGTAGATTTTTGTTGTCCCTTCTTGTCCCAGACAGCTTTGTGACAAGCAAATGAACTGTTCCAGACAGAGACACATGTATCATTGAAAAATGGTGGAAAGTAAACAGCTACCCATTGCCATTTTGGGATTCTCCTTCTGTGTCTTTCCTCCTTGTGATAATTACCTATGCATGAACTCTAGATGGCAACATTGTACTGACTGTACCCACAAGGAAATCCTTGCCGTCCCTTCATAGCCTCTTTATCAACATTTTATGTGCCACAGATCTATAGCCTCTTATTATAAGTGTAATGAAGTAGAAATTATTGAAGCATTTTATTGATTGCTCAGATCACAAGTTTACTGTCATACTGAATTGGCACCTTACTCGCTCAGGCAAACTGCTGACACCTTTTTTAAAAAGTGACAACTACATCTATTTCATGACCAGAAATCCATTTTCATCTCTATCAAGACAAGAATGCAATTTTCACTTCATTTAACTGATGTTAGGCCTGCTCAAAGCATGACACTTAGAAAAAGACACAACTTTAAGGTTCTTAAAATACTTCGGGTAACTAGAACGCAGGAAAAAATTTGGTCGTCAAGCCAATCCATAAACAACCCAATATTCTAGAATACAATTTATCAGTAGCCTCAAGGGCAATTTTTCTATTTTGAATTCAGAATAACTGAAACACTTATTTGCGTTATTTTTGTCACAAATTATGCTGAAAAAAAATTAAAGGGCTCGGTTCAAGATTTGGACATCAAAAAGTTTGCTCAAAATTTTAAATATTTCCCATATAGTGAGTGCCCCGTGCAGGTCAGATCACCAAAGGATCCAGATTGTTTTTATGTATAACGTGCAAAAAGTGAGAAGGAAATAGTTATCGTAATGGCAGGAAGAAGAACAAGTTTTTATCACTTGATACTTTGAAGAAGGCAAAGAAAAATTCAGTTGCCAACATTATTTTAAAATACTTCTGGCAACAAATGAATTGCATTCGTGCTAAATGTGATATAGAGATCCTTTAGCCTTGAGATAATTGGAAAAGAATTATTTTTATTATTATTGGTTTGATCTCACTTTTGTACAGGCAGGATTGAAAAACAGTTTTAAGGCATAATACTTAACAAAACCCAGAAATTTTTATAAAACTTAGTTAAATGAACAAGCAATTAAAGGGAATTTTAATGACAGACTCTTATATTGATTTGTGAAAAAAAAAAAAAAAATTTAAATGATCTAAGTTTGCTTTCCTCCCATTCTCTGGCTGCATTCCTTCCAAAGTCAGGGACAAAGCAATTGAAGAAACACTGACAATGAATGCATTATGAGTCTTTTGAACTTAATGTCTCTGAACTGGAACTTGCAAAGGTTGCACATCATGGCATTCCAAAGGAAGTTTGCTTAGTGGACTTTCTGTACATCAACAAGATAAAACATCCCTCAGGCAGGGAAATAAACAACTTTCACTCTCAAGTGCCAGCCAAGTCCAAATGGCTAACTTAAGATGAAAAGTTTTCAAAACAAACATAGTTTTGTTGCAGCTTCCTAAATCCAAAGAAATTGTTTAGTGGCAACCACTTTTCAGGATCCAGCAGCACTTTGGGGAGAGGTTTAATTTTGATCAGTAGAAACAGCTGACCTGAAAGGCAGGTTAAAAATCTAGACAGCAGCAGTGATGGTTTCCTACCTTCCTGCTGCAAATTAAGAGGACGGGGAACAACAAAAACAGCTCTTTCCCTGGTCCCACAATGGAAGCCCTTGGAAGCTCTAGACTATGATGACAATGGCTCTTAGGCTTCTCATCATTAAAATGGTGGGTGATCGAAGGGTTACAGTCAATTGAGTGTGTTTCTTTTGTTTCTTTTTCTGAATTTTCAGTAGGGACTAGCCAATGGGTGAAGATCTTATGCTTTGCCCAGCTTTCCATGATTGGAAGGGTCATTTATAACAATTGCTTCTTGGTAAGTCTTAAATTTAAAGGGAGGAAAAAGATCTGTTGTTGTTTTTTTCCATCTCCATGCCAGCATGAATTTTGTTTAAAATAAAATAAATTCAAAATAATATTTAAATTGGATCATTTTATGGAAACGAGGCCAGATGAATTCCTTCCCCCCATCACATCTGTAATTAAGATTGCAAATCAGCTATTCCAAATAATTATTTATACATCTCCATGACAGAGCTCCAGAGACCTTATGCATCTCCACACTGTTGTGTGGTAGTTGTTTTTTCCCTCCCCAGACTGGCATATAGTTTGTTTACTGACAACAACTAATGGCATTTATGTATGATCATAAATAAAAGAAGATCGTGTTTTAAAATCACTAATATCATTTTAAAAGGTAGTTCAGTTTTGTGTTTTGGCCTCTGTTTGGCTGTGTTAGCCCTATGAATGACAGCTTCCCTGCTTGAAGCATACAGAAAGCACAGCCTTCCTCATTCACTGACAGGACTATGGTCTTTTCACACGTTCCTTCCACAGCAGTGTTTGTCCCCAAACACTGGGACTCAGCACAATGGCATTCCTACTTCAACACCCCCACCAACAGCCCAACTACATAACAAGAATGCTAATGAGACAGAACAGCCCCCATCATTGAAAGTGTTAACTACATTTCATCCTAACAGATTTATGCTATTTCGAAGATTACTAATGCATTCTAATATCTCTTGTTTCACTCTGAATAATTTTTAAAAGTGTTTCTATTTTTAAGAAAGCGCGTGTGATAAATGAAAGCCCAAGTAACTTCATAATGTTCCCCCAGACGATCTCATACACACAAATACAGTTTTGTCGTAAGACCACCCTAGTGCAGCAAGTCTGATTTGTAATCACTTACTGTAAAACCCAATTTAGGTTTCTAAATTGTTGTAACAACAATGTAAATTAATAAAAAGTCAGCAATTCCAATTTCATTTCAAAAGTTTTTTGTTGTTTTTTTTTTCTCATGAATTTTGCTTAAAAGTAATTGCACTATAAGATCTTGGTTCATCAGCAGGGGAGGTGCAATTTCTTTACAAAATCCAGCAAAATGATGTTTTCTTAGTCAGAAGGCTACATATAGGGAGTAAGAAGCAATGTGGAAAACTGTGAGCTGGATTTTAAACAATGGTATATTTGATCATCTTCAATTTTTCTGTTCAAGAAGGCAAAGAATGAGGAACCATTCCTCTTCACTTTGCCAACTTAATTATCTCCCCTTAATTATAACATCATCTCCTTAAGAACTAAGTGGAAAAGACTTTTTCCAAGGCGAGAAGAAGTGCACATGGGTTTAAATGAAGCTCATCA
>NW_027185804.1:20900823-20926024 GCF_028583685.1 Petaurus breviceps papuanus
TGATGAGCTAAACAATGTAAATTATTTCAAATTAAGTCATTGCGTAACAACACTCTGAAAAAGAGACCCAACAATATAGACAATTGAGCATGTCTAAAAGATTTGGTAGACTCACATGGAAATGCATATCAAGTCTTCCTAAGTTGTGGTGTGTGTATAACCTGCTACTGAGCTTGTTTTTCCAATGGGGGGAGAAAAAAAACTCATAAAAGAAAAACAGACACACACACACACACACACACACACACACACACACATCTACTAAAAACAGAACCTTAAGAGCTTGCAATTACTGATACAGAATGAACTTCATTTACAGTTACCACATTATGGTGAGTTTAAAAGTCAAAACTATCTAGAATGTGTTAAGGTTTTAACTGTCAAGTGGAAAGCCAAAGAGAAAGTGATCATTTTAAATGAGAAACTCTTGGCATAGAGAAGCATTTGACCTGGACAGCTAATAATGTTATTTCATTTTATTTTTCATCTGTTTTGTATTAGAAAGATTTTAAAAGTTTATAAATAAAATCTTTTAAGCACCTTTCAAAGTTCCCTATTTTCACATAAGACTACAGAATTCTACCTGTTTGGTTTTTAAGTTACTGGTTTTGAACTGAAGAGAAACTATGTTGAAATTGTATTTTTTAAATACACTTCGTGTCCATGCTACTGGGGTTCCATGAAGGGGGTGGAGTGGGATGGAAAGAGGATTGGGGAGTGTTTCACTTCTAGCAAAATTTAGGAAATAACTTAAATTTCATTTTTTAAAGATTTAATGCAAAAAGTGCTTTGGGTTTTTTTTAATTGTACACATTTTATTTGTTGGTGGATTTTTTCGTTATTAAAATTATTCAAGAAAACACAAATCACTTAGCATAGGCATACATAAATGACTTCACTCTGAATATATATATGCACACACACAATATATATACATATATATATATATAAAATCCATCATCTCCTAGTGAAGAAAAAAAACATCATAATTAAAATGTTTATTTTTGTTAATTAATATCACTGTTAATTTTGGTTAAAAATAATCACAGCAAAATTCAAGATGAACAAATCCCAAATTTCACACTAGTTTTTATTTATGGGTCAGCCTGATTTAGAACTGTCAGAATGAGTTTAGACTCTTATTCTTTTTCAGAGATAATAAATAGCTTCATTACTAGTGTCATTTCTAATCCTTTTGAAATTACTTAATTTGGTAAATCATTCACCTTTTGCAAACAAAAGTTACTCAAAAGCTTATTTCTTGTTGGCTTTCAGTATATCTTAGCTCAAAACAGGAAGAGTTGACTTTCTTCCAGTTAATAGAAATTTCTCTTTTAAGGACCAGACAGCAGGAGGTGCTGTGTGAACACTGTGCAGGGCAAGCTGCTTTCCCTTCCCAACCCCCAACCTCCCCCCTCCCCATGTACACAGAGGACAGCCTGAGGTTTGGGAAACATTCATTTTTCAACAGTCTAGGGCTTGAGATCACAAGTCCAATTCTGAACAGAAAACTCCAAGCTGGCAACGTGACATATAATTCCCGTGTGACATAGTAAGATCATGTCCCTAACCCCTTAACCCAAGGCTCAAATCACCTTGGTTAACTCCAAATTTCATCAAAGTCCATCAGTATTTAGCAGGTGAATTTTATTTCAGTTTATATCAATCGAAAGCATAGTTAAATAACATCTTTATAAACATTTATTTGAAATTCTTCCTGGATATATTAAGTCCTAAAGGCAAAGCCTTGGGCTAACCACATAGAGCCATATGAACAGTATTTCTATGCTTCTAGGATGAATGTTCATTCAAATTCAATAAGCAAATAGGAAGTAGGCAAAAAAAAAATAAATGAAGGGAATTAGTTTCTTTACACTGAAGCTAACGCAGTTCTGTATTACACAATTTTTACATTCGCAACTTCCACTTGATCATAAAGGACTTCTTGGAAGAATATTAGAATAATAGTAGACTGAATATTTAAACCTAGGAGCGCATTAGAGGCTTCTTCTCATTTTCTCATTTAAAATCACTGCCTATAGAATTTCCGCAGAAGGAGTTGCCTTCTTGCACAGTGTGCAGCAAGAAGAGATGAGACATATGACATCCCACACCGAAAGACAGATACAATTAGCTCCATTATTGTTGGCTTTGAGATTATAGGCGAAGCATTTTGGCTCCCTAACGGGTAGTGGAGCTCATGAAATACATGTCACAGCTCTTTATGACACAGTGCCAATCATCGCCTCTATACAACAAGTACATTTTTTTAAATGATAAAGAAAAAAGAAAGAAGCCATTTTAAAAGTGGGGCGACTCACCTGTTTACAATAGTTTTTTGCAGACTTTAATCGTTGGTGCAAGGCCAATAGAACTCCTTGAATGTACATCTTAGCTCCTGAGGGGCTGGAACCTTCTCCCTTAGCCACCCAAACAAGTCCCTGCAAAGGTATGATGGAATTTTGCAGGCGTTTTTCAAGCAGAGGAACTATACTATGGGGGAAAAAAAAGGAAAAATACATTCTTTTGACCCAGCTGAAATACACTGCCTGAAACGCAGCCCCGACATCATAGCTAAGTCTTAACATCTATTATTTATATATGACCTGGGTTAAGTCTTAGAAAGGCAACTCCCGCCTTACTAGTGGCCACCATGAAGGATGTATTTATATTGAGACACCCCCCACCCCATGTAAGACTCATAAGCTTTGTGAGCACACCTGAATAGTTCTGAAGTGCGCCTAACTAGCTGTACTGAGTGTCATGGTGTGCACTGATTGCCTTATCTTCTCATTTATCACAGATGAGTTGGAACCAACCTTGCTGAAATCTACTTGCATTGTCCTGATAAAATTGTAAGATCCATGTTGTTTCTGGATATAGCTTCCTGTTGGGGCTCTTATATATCTAAAACATTATGTGTGGAATTATTCATACAACATAATCAACACTTATAAGCAATTTCATACTAACCTTTTCATTGCCATTATCAAAGTAACCAATCGTCCAAAACACTGGGCAGTATAGACTGTTTAAAAATGGGGGGTTGGGGAGGGGAAATGACAAAAAAAAAAAGGCACCTGAAGCTAGAATTTCTAGCAATGATCAGCATTTCTTTGGGGTTTTGGAATGTGAAGCATTCAGGGTTTGGGGATTCTTGTTATCCTAACACACATTCTGCAAGCAACAGGAAATAAGGCTGTGTTGCAACATAAGTATTTGTCAGACATGTTGATACATTATTTCATAATATCGGCTTATGAAGTCTTCCTACTGTCAAACTCTCCAATAAAATCACATCCAAAAGCAATGTTTTTCAAGGTTTAATTTCCCATTGCAGATCCAGATACTAAAAACGAGCCCAAACTTTTGACATTCCTAGGAAATCTGCAGAAATGAAAGAGAGACACCACTTTGCTCATCCCCAAAGTGAGATACTATATATGCAAGCTTCTGGGAGACACAAAAATATCGTATGGCTATGATATCTTCATTAAATAGAGCTTCTGACTAGAGAAGAAATTACATATATCACCAGCAAAGAAAATGGGTTTTTGCCATTGGCTATATTGCATGTTGCATATTTTATGCAAAGAGGCCTAGCAAGGCAAGCTGGAAATTGAATTACAATTAGGTTCAGCAGAGCTGTAGAGTAGCAGAGTTATGCAAATGCTCTTCGAAACTAGAATTCTGCTGAATTTAATGCTCAGAAAAGAAGTTACCATGGGGTGTTTTGTGCCAATAACTTCTACAACTTCACTGGAGCACAATTTGAAGTTTCTCTGACATAATAAATATTAAATGGAATTTAAGAATACAGGATAGGATTTTCCAAGGATTCTTATAGGAAAAGTTAAAATGATATTACTACCTAGAGATTCTCAAATTTCTTCAATGAGCCACTTATCCAGATTGATAAATAAGTTCCTGAAACTCAACTCTCAATAACTTTCTTTAACCCTTGGGCAGCACCTTTCATTATAAGTTTTGTTACTGCAAAAAGTAGAACACTATTTTTTTTAATTGATTCTGTTTAAAATAATACAATCCATCCTATTTAGCCTAGGAAATGGCATATTAATTCAGCCTCTCCTGATTTGCAAACATCCTGATCTGAGGTTTGGTTTTTTTTGTCTTGAGGAAAATATTTTTTAAATCTCCTAAATTACTACCAAATTCAATTTATAATAGGCTGAACTATCATCTGTGTGCCCACTTCAAGCAAACAGTTAAACTAATGAGTTTCCTTTATGAAATGTTGCATAGTTAATTTAGAGGAGAATTTGTTAACCTTGCACAAAATCTTTCCTCTGGTGATCTAAGAACATTCCATTGGACAATTATAATTCATCTATATTAGTGATGAGTAAAATTTCAAATTATTTGCATGAGTCCAATAGATTCAGAGTCACACAAAGCATTTGTTATAAGACACCTCTATTACCACTACCACCCCAAAAAGAAAAAGGGGAAAAAAACTTTTCAGGGTCTCTACTTGGCAATTTAAGCAAAACAGATTACAAATAACAAATACAGGAACTATAGCCATCCTTGGAGGGATGGAACTCAAACGGGAATATATCTATTTTTAAACAGCCCCCAAGCCCCAAATTATTTCTGTCAATGGAAATACTATGGAAACAACTTAAAGCAGAACAAAGAAAGCAGTATTCATAAACAGATTTTTATAGGAGACTTCAGAACGTCCTCTGAACTTGTTGAATAATCTGCTCAGTATTTCAGAATCTCTCTGTTGGATGCAGGGTTCTCATTATAGCCAAGAGAACACTAATAAAGGTTACCCTCTGAACTGGGATTAAGCAGGATCTTTCTTTGCGGATGCTGCAAGCTAGGAACTTGATGATCCTCGAGGAAAGAGAGACAAAGCACCCTCCAAGGACCAACAATGAATCTACTAACTAGGAAGGTACAGAAAACAGAAGGGGGAAAAATGATGTGTCTACAGGCAGAGAAGGCAAACTGAAATCAACCAAGAATGCTAGGTGCCACAAAAGAAAGCAAGTAATGGATAGAATTGTTTATGAAATAGTAGAAACCTGGGGCCCAAGAGCTATCCTTATTTTTAAACTGCCACTTGTCAACCTCATCTGGTCCTACATCTTTTAGTGCTTACAAAACTATATTAATTAGCTAAAACAAGTATTAGTTTGCACTCGGTGCAAACTGTTGGGAGTTGTTACTGTTTTTAACCAGACTCAGAAGGGCTCTTAAGTCTCCTTAGCTAGGGACTTCTTCCTTTTATATGAATTTGCCTCTCCTCAAAGGAAAATGTTTTGTTATTATGGAAGAACAATCTCAAATTGTGTTATGAGGAAGGGCACCAATCATTTAGGATTGTCAATAATTAGGAAAGTCAGCAGCTGCCATTCATTTAGAGCATTTAAGTTTGCAAGGTACTTAACATAAATGTTATTTTATTTGATGTTCCTAACGACCTTATGAGTCAGGTGCTATTATTAATCTCTATTTTAGAGATGCGGAGACAAAAGTCTCACGAAGGAGGGTCGGTGACTTTGTTGTTGTTGTTCAGTCATTTTGAGTCATGTCTGACTCTTTGTGACCCCATCGAGGGTTTTCTTGACAAAGATACTGGAGTATTTTGCCATTTCCTTCTCCAGCTCATTTTACAGATGAGGAACCAAGGCAAACAGAGTTAAGTGACTTGGTCAGGGCCACACAGCTAGTAAGGGTCAAGAAGGATTTGCACCCATCTGTCTCTTGACTTCAAATCTAGTATCCTTTCTGCACTGCCTCTTTCTTTCTAGCCTTAGAAAAGACATAAACTGGGTGGCCAGGTAGCACAGAGAGTAAGAGCATCGGCTCCAGTGTCGGGATGAGCTGGGGATTGAATCCCAGGCTCAGACATTTAGGACCCACCCAGAAACACCTGGCTGTGTAACCTTGAGCAAGTTACTTAACCCCAATTGCTTAGGGGCAGCCAGGTGGCTCAGCAAGTAAGAGCACCAGCTCCAGTGTCGGGATGACCTGGATCAAATCCGGGCTCAGATACTCAGCACCACACCCAAAAGTAACTGGCTGTGTAACCTTGAGCAAGTTACTTAATCCTGATTGCTTTAAAAAAAAAAAAAAAAGACATAAACTAAAGTTATCCCTTCAGATACTATACTACATAATCAAGAAGCCTAGAAATATGAACCACAATAGAGAATGAACTGTGTATGTCTTCCTAATTTCAAATCTGTTTTTAAAAAATCACCTCCTTCAGGAAGTCAGCCAAGCCCATTTTACCCATAGATGTTCCTGGGGCACATTTGCACATACTTGCACAAAACTCATATGTCCTTGATTGGGAGTCAGAAATTTAGGTTTCTACCTTTAACAATGTATGTAAACAAGGCTCTTAACCTCTGTGAGACCTCGTCTCCTGAGTATTCATTTTGTTTATGCTATGGATCCCACAGGATTATTATAAAGAAATAACTTCAATAATATAAAGTATTATATAAATGTGAGCTATTAGCAAGGGAAGCATAATATTTTCTTCACATATTTTTGTCATAGTAAAAAAAAGTTATTTTAAGAACCAGTTTTCTACCCCTATCGCCCCATAGTTTCTATACAGTGGGAATTCTGTAAATGGTTTGGAGAGGTTTTTTCTTTGTTTTTACTGGATAGCCCTAGAACTGCAGGTCTTCAGCTCTGCCAAATCTCACATCCCCAACTGAATCGATCTGAACTACAATCCTCCAAGAAGCCCATAGGGAAAGTGGGAGCTGATGTGGATCCTGAACAAGGAGAGCATGCTTGCTACTAAGGAGAGATTGGAAGAGTGGCTTAGATGGGCAGCGTGTGCCAAACTGCAAAGCCAACCCAGTCATTCTGGTCCTGTTCATTCTTGATGCTGATCTGCTGTGACTGAGCTGATCACGTGGTCAATAGGACCTCATGCATCTGCAGCCTGCTTCAGAGTGATGCGCACGGTATACTCTGGACAGTGTCTATTGCAAGAGTTTTAGGAGCAAAAATCTATCACAGATAATTCCTGATTGTTTTCTGGGGCCTGGTGAGAAATTCAAAATTGATCACTGAATATGAATCTCCTCAAAAGCTTCAGCAGCTTTGATCATTTCTTCCCTGAGCTGTTTCAACATGTACTGTTCATACACGTGGAGTGCCACCCCAACAAAGTCATCTGTGTATGAAAATTCTAAATCAGGCGAGTAGAGTATTTTTTATGATGGTTTTTCTCACAAAATACTTGTGAGATTGAAGATAAGAAAAATAGGTGTAAAACACAATCTCACCGCAGGGCAATAATAAATATAACTCACAGTTATGCACCACTTAATGAAGTTTCATAAAGCAATTTTTCACAACAAAATCTTGTGGGAAAGTTAGGGCAAACATTATCATTCCTGCTTTACACATGAGGTCCAAAAGAATTTAAATGACTAATCTAAATATTAGAATTAGGATTTGATCCTGGGTCTCCTGGCTCCAAGACCTCTTGCCACCGCACTATATACCATAACAGTTACCCGAAGGCCAGGATTGGCCCTAACCCACCAAAGGGGCTGTTAATATTATTCTTAGATGTCTCTTTTTTCTGCCAAACTCTTTCCATCTCATCTTGGCAGCTAGATGGCACAATTGAAAGATGTTAGGTCTGGAGTTAGGAGAGATCTGAGTTCAAATCTGGCTTCTATGTGACTCTGGGCAAGTCATTTCACCTCTGCCTGAGTTTCCTAATCTGTAAAGTGGGGATAATAAGAACACCTGCCTCTTGTTGTTGGGAGGAAAAAATGAGATAAAATTTGCAAAGGATTTGCAAATCTTAAAAGGTTAACTAGGTAGCAGCAGCACTAATAGTACTAGTAGATGATTTAATTCATGTAACTAGATATATGATAGCACGATAATAAACCTAACACGTTGAAATTAAATAGTGCTTTTCTTTTAAAGAGCTCACAATACAATGAGTTCAAATGCTCATAAGAAATTGAACTGTTCACCTTTCTAGGACTTTAGACTAAAATCTCTTAAGTCACTGATAAGAAGCTTGAATTATATTGGTTCCATAGTGGGAGCTCTCCAAGGCAGAACCAGAATGCACTCTGAAGGGAAGCCAGAATGCTGTTGGAACCCAGGGATGGATGGGAGCCCCAGTATAGCTTTCTGTAAAATTCTTGGTATCAGATATGAGAAAAAGGCCAACATTTGACAGCTTCTGGACATAACCTTATGTGATTTTTCTGGTGTAGCAAATGATACAAATGAAGTCTTAAGAAACCAACTTAAATCCATGTTAAGGATGATTAAAAAGAAGCAGGGCAGGTTTAGACCTCAACAGACTCTCTACCTTCCCCAAAAGAGAATTAGCCTTTCTGTGAAGTGGGGATAAAAAGGGCACATGTTCCATGCAAAGTGCTCCTTTGTGCCCTGTGTCCCTATGATGAGGTAAAGAAACAGAAAAGGACAGAGAACTTTCCACTGTACTTTCCAAAGAAGTGGAAATGAACGGGTCTTCTGCTTCCAAATGAAATCATAAAATGGGCCACTAAGGAAGAGTCCCAAACAGGAGTGGATTTAGTGAACAGTGGGGCTGTGTAGTGGATGGGGAAGGGTGTTGGATTGGAAGCCAGAGACCTTGGCTGGAGCCCTAGCTCTATCACGAAAAGATAGCTATGGAGCCCTCTGAGCTTGAGGCCTCTCTTCAAGGTCTAGCTAAAATCCTAAATCCTACAGGAAAGCCTTCCCCAATTTTTAATTCTAGTGCCTTCCATCTGATTATTGTTTCCAATTTATTCTATATATTGCTTGTTCTAATATAGCTATTGCCATATTGTCTCCTCCATTCATGACTCCGTGGGTTGTTCCACTCAGTTGTGAGCTCAAGGAGAACAAGGGCTGTCTTTTACCTTTCTTGTAGCCCTTGGGCTTAGCACAATGTCTGGACAGAGTAGACACAAGATATATGTAGAGTAACAGATGCTGGGTAAATGACCCTACCTTAAACTCAGTTTTTTCATCTGCAAAATGGGGATGATACTTGTACAACCTAACTCATACGGTCATTTTTCAGGATAAAACTTTACAAAATCTATGTAAATAAGAACTATTATTTTAAAGATCAATAAACAAATCAATAGGCATTTATTGGTGATGCACTGGGCTTGGAATCAGGAAGACATTTTCCTGAGTTCAAATCCTGCCTCAGATACTTACTTATTGTGTGACCCTGGGCAAGTCACTTTACCCTGTTTGCCTCAGTTTCCTCATCTATGAAAAAATGAGCTAGAGAAGGAAATTGCCAACCACTCCAGTATCTTTGCCATGAAAACCCCAAATGGGGTCATGAAGAGGTGGACACAACTGAAATTGACCCAAGAACAGCAACAACCATGTGCCAAGCACTTTGGTAAGTGCTGGGTGTGCAAATAAAGAGAAAAAAAAACTAGCATTCTTCAAGGAGTATGTAATTGAATAGGGGGATTCGCCATGCAAACAACTATGTACAAACAAGACTTATACAGGGTAAATTGGAAATTTACAATAATCTCAGAAGGAAAATGCTAAGATTAAGGAGAACTGGGAAAGGGTTCCTGCATAAGGTAGGACTTATGAAGTTACAAAACTTTAGAAAAGAACCCTCAATTCAACCGGGATACGTAAAGGGGAAGTTTATCGAAGACCCTTTTGGTAAGGGTCAAAGAGATTGCTTAAAAAAGTGAGCGAGAAGTGATTATTTCACACACCAGGACAGAGCTCTGAAAGGAGTTTGAGCTAATGCCAAGGTAAGCATGTGACTGAATGCATTCTCCAGCCTGTTTTGAGGAGCAGTAACATGGCACCGGGTCCCCAAAGCAACTGGCATACACTAGTCATAAGTGTGGTCTGCTGGGGAGGATGAATGATGGCGAGCATACCGTTTTCTGTGTTGTTTAAATCATGTCAGTATTTTTACTCAAACAAAACTAATCTAACAGCTGCTCTGTACTTTTGTTTACATGCTATGTGTCAAATCTTATTGTCCCTAAGGTACTTATGAGAGAAGATTTAGCAGTCATTTTCTTAAATACCGATGCCTATCCAAATTTGGATTTTTCCACCATTGAACAGAATGACAAGCCTGCGATTGGTGTACTTAAAGCAATCTCTCACAGCTGCTTTGCTTTTTCAATGATCCCATTAAATTGACGGCATATGCCTGTGGGGTCTACAGTGTTGTAATACTGAGGAGCGAGAGGCTGATTTGCACGATGCGATCGAACAGAATAGGGCTTCATTGGGGGAGAAAAATTTAATAGGCCATATTGTTTTTACCTGAGTAAAATTGAATTTCGGCACTCTGACCTTTACTGAACACCTGGTTATTTTAATTGCTCGTATGTGGGTGCACTTTGACACTCCATGGGTTACTAAGTATGAAATCCTCCAAAGCCCCCTTAAGTCTCTAATGGGCAGCAGGCGTCATGGCTTTCCTTAAACTGAACCAAGTCTCTGCACATTAAATATGCTGGCGTGTCTTCTGCTTGAGCAAGTGGACCGGAATGGTGTGAATTGTTAATGCCTTGCTGCTTTGGTTCACGGCTTGTGATTGATCATTTGTAACTATATCTACTCCTTGTTCCATGAAATCAAGTATGGAGTAATGGGTTCATCAGATTTGGGGGTTAAATTGAGAGTGAAGAGGTACTGTGTGTGGAAATAAGAGTTGCCATGTTCAGGGCCGGCCTTGTAACAGCATGGAATCTAAAGGCGATATTCAAAACCACTTCACTCATCATACGCTTACTGATTCTGAATAGGGTCCATTTGCAGGGGACATTTGGTAGTTTTCCAATATGCTTTATGCCTCTTTCTACTTCCACCACCATACACATCTTTTTTTCATACATCCCCAGTAGTATGCTGGTAGAACAGGTCAGCGTACACAATTACTTTATTTAAGAAACTTGATTTATAAAAGTAGAAATAGGCTAAGACTTGATTGTATGATTCCTTTCCCCTCACTAGAATCAGCATGTGTACCTTTGAATACTCCAATGTTTTGTGGACCTAAACTCCTCGGCTCCTGGAATAAATAGCATTCAGTGATGAAGCAGAGTGTTTAATATTATATTGGCCTGAAATCACCTTCCCAATGACCTAAGTGAGGAGTTGAAGAGAATTCATTCCACGAACCTTTATAAAGTAAATCTAAATCTTGCTGTATCAGAGGGGATGTACCTTAAATAGCCTTATTATTGCACTATTGTTTCACAACATGCAATTTTCAATAAAGAAATTCAGTGGCAGTTTGGAGTGCTAACTTGTAATGGCCGACTGAAATGTCGTTTGATCATGTATAAACTTAACACTGAGTTTCTTAATAAGGCAATGCTTAGGAAAATCCTCGCTCACTTGTTGCTACCTGAAACACCTTAACTTTTACACATGTATTAATAGATGTTTCTCTGTATCATCAACAAAATTTATGAACAAAAGAAAACACCTCATGCATCGGTGTGCTTAAGTTAATGACAAAGTGTTTTTCTGCCTCCTGCAAAAATTAGCTTATTTTTCTCTAATATGTCATATAGCCCATATCACTGCAAATCCTTGAAACTGGCCCTGGTTTGCTGTTGTTTTTGTTTTGTTTCGTTTTTAATAGTTATGGATCTGGAACAGTATCACCTAACTAAGAAGATTTTTTCAAGATTGACCAGATAATGTTTGTAATGCTATCTGAGAGAGCATTAGGTACTAAATCAATGGTTTGCATATCTTTACATAGTTATATGTCTGAAATTTTATTTAAAATACATTTAATAAAATATGTATTTGGAAGGATGGCACTAAAAGTTCTGAGTTATCTAGCAATTCAATGGGAGATCCCTTCTTTCTCTGTTTTTCTTAGACAGGATGAACTATCCCCATAGCATTATTTGAAGAAGCATGTCTGAAGATAATCTTTCTCCCATTCTTAATGCTTTCCAGGGGCCGAAATCTCTCTCACCCCCACGACTGGTGAGTTCTATATTACCTACAGAACTTTGTAAGGAACTCTCTATTCATGACAGATAACAGCCCCAAGACTGCTAATGCCCATTTTCATTCAACTGCATTACAACGTTTTCTCCACTACAAATTTGAAAGGCGAAATTGGTGGTTGACTATCAAGTGAAAAAGATGGAGGAAAAAGGGGGAAATTATAAAATTAGGAATAAGTGTGTTAAGATTTAGAAACTGGATAGATTTACTCCAGGGGAAAAGGAGAGGTGGTAAGACTATAATCCAAAAGTTTTAAAGAAAATCATAAGCTATTTTTTATGAAGTAGAAATTATCTTTGAAATGAAAAGGGATAAACTCTAAAAAAAAAAATCTGCAGAGAGATCAGATTTTTTAAAGAATATTTATAAGACATAGGTATATACTTAAACATTTAATCAATTAACAGAAGCAATGCATTAAAAGCTGCCCCCATAAAAAAAAACAACAAAATAAGCTTTCAATTCCTATTTATATAATATATAACTGTAAGGTATTAACAAGTCACAAAGGCCCCTTGGTAATCTTTGTATATATAGCCTGTTAAGTCAGTAAAAACCTTAAAAGCCCAATAGCATTTGTGCTAATATTTGTTTTGTTGTTGTTGTACAGTCACGTCAGTTGTGTCTGACTCTTTGTGACCCTATTTGGGGTTTTCTTGGCAAAGATACTAAAGTGGTTTGCCATTTCCTTCTCTCACTCATTTTACACATGAGGAAACAGAAGCAAACAGGATTAAGTGACTTGCCCCAGAGTCACATGGCTAGTATACATCTGAGGTTGGATTTGAACTGGGGTCTTCCTGACTCCAGGCTTAGCACTCTATCCACTGCCCCAACTAGCTGCACCCTGGGCTACTATGAAAGTACTAATTAAGCATTAAACTTTTAAAAAGACAATAACAGAGGCAGCGCCAAGATGGTAGAATAAAGGCAGGGACTTGCCTGAGCTCTTCCCCAAACCTGTCCAAATACTTTTAAATAATGGCTCTAGAGTGGCAGAACCCACAAAAAGACAGAGTAATACAATCTTCCAGCCCAAGACAATTTAGAAGGGTAGCAAGAAAAGTCTGTTGCACCAGGATGAGAGAAGAGCACAGTCTAGCCCAGAACATGCCATTGTACACTGGCCCCAGCCAACCAGAAGCAGGCCTGGGGTAACTGAATCAGTGTCGGCAGTGGCATTCCAGACCTCACAGCCCACAGACTGTAAAGGAATCAGACAATGGCTCAGAAGGAGATTGACAGGGCTCCTTTTGCTAGCACAAGGGGCAGGACTATGTTGTGTTGCCTATACTTGGATCTGATTCACAGTTCTGGGTCCTAGTCCCAGTACAAGGAGGAAAATTAGAACAACAGAGTTTGTGATTGCAGGGGCCAGGGACCCACATCACCGTTTCAGGGCTTAAAAAAGTGCTTGTGGTCGCTCACAAACCAGCGCACAGTACAGAAGTGTAGTAAACACACTTCTCCTTAGAAAAAACTTACAGGTCCCCAGAATTTCCTCTCAAAACAGCTACACAGGGGCAGCCAGGTGGCTCAGCGAGTAAGAGCACTGGCTCCAGTGTCGGGATGACCTGGAGATCGAATCCCGGGCTCAGACACTCAGCACCACACCCAGAAATAACTGACCGTGTAACCTTGAGCAAATTACTTAACCCCAATTGCTTAAAATTAAAAAAAAAAAACAGCTACACAAATACCCTGAAGCTTGGAATAGTGCCCCCTCCACTTAGGAAGTAGAGTCCCACTTTAGCATAGAGTTAAAAGTTGAGAAATAGGCTGACCTGTTTCTGACCATAGAAATTTAGATTCTGACCATTAAAAGTTACTTTGGTAACAAGGAAGATCAAAACACACATGCAGAAGAAGAAAACAAAGTCAAAGCTCCTACAACCCAAGACTCCAAGAAAAATATGAATTGGCCTCAAGTCATGGAAGAACTCAAAAAGGATTTTGAAAATCAAGTAAGAGAGGGAGAAGAAAAACTGGAAAGAGAAATGAGAGTGATGCAAGATAATCATGAAAAAAGAGTCAACAGCTTGGTAAAGGAGACACACAAAAAAAACTAAAGAAAATGATAACTTAAAAAAACAGAATAAGGCCAAATGGTAAAAAAGGCACAAAAGTTCAATGAAGAGAAGAACACCTTAAAAAGTAGAACTGGCAAAATGGAAAAGGCAGTACAAAAGCTAAAAGTTCACTGAAGAAATAATTCCTTAAAAGTAAGAATTGGACAAGTGGAAGCTAATGATTTTATGAGATATCAAGAAACAATAAAGTAAAATTAAATGAATGAAAAAATAGAAGAAAATGTGAAATATCTCACTGGAAAAATAACTGACTTGGAAAATAGATTTAGGAGATATAATTTAAGAATTATTGGACTACCTGAAAGTTATTATCAAAAAAAGAGCTTGACATCATCTTTCAAGAAATTATGAAGGAAAACTGCCTTGATATTCTAGAACCAGAGGGAAAAATAGAAATTGAAAGCAGCCTGAGCAAAGTTTACCCTACCTTTCCAGAAAGAGCTTCCCTCTAAGAAAACAAAACAAAACAAAACTATTCTAGTCATCTACAAAAAGCCACTCTAGAAATCCAACTACTTAGAAAGACTGAGCTGCTATAGCCAGTCTGGAAGTTTCTCCATTAAGATTCATTTATTTGACTCAAGTCCAGGGAATTTTCAGTCCATGTGATAACAGCTGCACTGGTTAATTTCAGCTATAGCAAACTTTAAAAAGTAAGCAATAACGCATGGCAAGGCATGCATTAAAATGTGATAATAGCACACTTCTGGGAAGAGGTGAGGCATGAGGCAAAAATCCAAATGCCTCTGGCATCCATGAACCTCCACTGTCATGAAATCTTAGATTTCTATTTAGATAAGCGATTGTGCTAAAAAACTTACTTGTAGGAAATCAGAAATGGGGTGACTAAGACTAGGCAAGTTTCTCAATACAATGTTTTCATAGATATGAGATTTTATATAATTTTACATCTGACCAGTAATGAAGCAACTCATAATAATGCCACATTTGCATAGTCTTTTAACGTTTGGTCACAAAAACCACATAGGTTGAGCAATATAAATTTTATCATCCTTATTTTCATTCAAGTCTTACGATCTGAGGACCAATGGGTTTGTTTTGTTTTGTGGCTGTTGTTTTTTTGGAGGGAGGGTGGGTTGTTTGTTTTGTCTCACATTAATCTGTCTGATGGAAGAGAAGGTCTAGATGACTGGTAAAATCACTTAACCTCTCTGAACTCAGTTTACATTTATTTTTTAAAAAGTGGGGGGGGGGTGAATTAGATAATGTCTAAGGTCCCTTTCAAGCACTAAACCTGTGATCCAATGACTTTTAATTGCTGTGATGCCTCTATATTCATTGAAGAATTATTTTAAGCTGCTTTATATGGAAAATTATGTATTTAAACTAAATCTATTGAGACTTGTTAAAATGCAATTACATATTTCTTTAAAAGTGCAATAAAATGTGGCTGTTTAGAGGAAACATTAACCAAAGTGATCATGGGGGGAAAAATAAGCAATGCCCAAATAAACAGAGAAACACAGATAGCAATGCTGGCTTCTAGAACCTACACTGAGAAACATAATCTCCATTCAAAATGCACTAAAAGACTATAGTATCACCCTAATAGGACACACTTAATCATCTGACTTGGTTTTTAAAAGTTCAATAGAGAGCAGATATATGAATGTCATTGGCAAAATGGGGTAGTGGCTACAAAAATGGAAGGAGTTACTCAAATGAAAATGTATTTGATTATTTATTGCATTGCTGGAAAAACATAAAAAAATGAAACAGACCTAGATTGATACATATTATTTTATAAACAATTCACTTATCAATTGAATCAGATATCTTACTGAATCTAACAAATAATAAAAAATGAAATATCCATAATAGCAGTATCAATGTATCCCCACAGGTCAGTAAGTATTAATTAAGAATTACAATAAAAGGAAGTAATCTGCCTTTAAGTATTCCAAGTCAGGAAGCTGGCATTGAATGGTCATGTCCAGAATAGCTATATCCCCAAATAATTTTATAACTGACCAAATCTCACCCTTAAAGCTAAGGCTGTTTAAAATCTTTCATTTCTGGGGCAGCTAGGTGGTGCAGTGAGTAAAGCGCTGACCCTGGAATCAGGACGACCCAAATTTGGTTCCGGCCTCAGACACTTAACACCCACACAAAAAAACTAGCCTGTAACCTTGGGCAAGTTACTTGACCCCAATTGCCCTCCAAAAGGTAAAAAAAAAAAATCTTTCATTTCTGTAGGTGTTAGTAGACTATAAATTCAAAATGAAGTTATGAGACAACATCACAATAAAAAACATATAAGACATTTTTAAGGTGCAATGAGAATCATTGTATGTAAAGGAGGAAACTTTAATAAGAATACAACTAGAATATTGTGCTCAGTTCTGGGTCTCACCTTTTAAGAAGGACATTGCCCAATTGGGTCAATGAGGAGAACAACCAAGATGGTGGACAGACCCAAAATTGTGCTCTACAATGACCACTTGAAGGAATTTATGTCTATTAAGGGGTCAAGATAGTGGCCTCCAAGCATTTGAAGGGTCTTTATTCAGATCATATATCAGACCTCGTTCTCCTTGGCCCCATAGAAGCAATGGCTAAAAGGTACAAAGGGGCAGATTCAGCTCAATATAAGGAAAAACTTTCTAGCAATCAGAGCTCTCTTAAAACAGAATTATTGCCCCAGGAGTAATTGCCTCCCCAATCACTTGAACTGTTTAAGCAGAGATTGGGTGATGACTTGTCAGTATGCTGGAGAGGAGATTCCTGACTGAGTGTGGTTTGGAAGAGATGGCTAGAGATTCTGTGACCCTGACTCACCTAGAGTGCAGATGAGTGGTAGTCCAAAGTAGTCCCATACAAAAACCCAGTTGTAAAGGATTTACAATGCTCTACTCTCTCAAACAGTGGTAATCTAGTACTTACTTTTATATTAATTTAGCAACACAAAATGGTCATTTCAGGCATACAACCTAACTGGAGTAAGGGAGGCAGTCCAGTTTAGTGGAGAGGGCACTGCACTTGAAATCAGGCAGAACTTGGGTTCAAATCCTGCCTCAGACAAAAAGAGATAAACAAGAAGTAACTTCAGGATCTAAATAGAATTTTAGAAAAGTATGATATGATATATCTGGAAATTACCAAATAGGAATAGAAGAGAGGGGAACAGAGAAGAGGAGAGGAGATTTCTATAATGAAAGAAAGGTAGCAGAGTATAGAGGCTGCTCTCTGACTATAGAGGCTATGGTGGGCTTTGGTTTGTTTTTTTGCCCTTTTTGAACCATAGGGTTAATATAGTGCCTAGCATATAGAAAGCATTTAACAAGTTCCTGTTGACTGACTACTGTTAACTTTCTTTCTTCATGGGTCCTTTCACAATTACTAATAATGAGAAAATTTTCAATATTTCAATCTCCCCAAATAGAATATCAAACAACATTAATATAATAATAAATAAATTACATTTGTGGAGTGCTTTTTAAGGATTTGCATATATTATCTCATTTTATCCTTATAACAAGAAGGTAGGTGCTATTATCAGCCCCATTTTCCAGATGAGGTAGACAGAGGTTAAGCAATTTGTCCACAATCTCAAAGCTAGTAAATGTCTAAGGCAGAATATGAATTCAGATCTTTCTAACTCCACGTCCAGAGTTCTATCCACTGCACAAGTAGCCACCTCTAATTAAAAAAAAAAAGAGTTGAACTGCTCAATTCGACAATATAGCCAAAATTTCAAAGATCTAAAAAAAAAGAATTGCAGTATGTATTGGTACAATTAATTGATCCTTCAAAAGGAGAAGCAATGAAACACAAGTACTTTTTTATCCCCCTGAACTCAGTTATGCTCAACTTTCATTAAAGATATTTCCTTAGAGAAAAAAAATCAGTATCATGAATTGTCTCTGCAAGATTTTGTCAAACATACTGAAATCAAATCTCTACCTGTACTTATAATTTAAATTTCAAAAAAAAAATCTAATCATTCACTCAGGCTATAGGATTATGACTGCTAATTAGTCCCACTGTTCCTAACCCTTGACTATACTTGTTATAACATTACTTCAGCACTTGCATTTATAAATTCACCTTTGGTTTACTTCTTACAGCTTAAGATGAAGCTAAGTGTTGGATATTGAATCTTAAAACTATTTCTCACATTAGAAAATCTGGATTCTAGGAAGAAGCATTTAGGAAAAGATTTCACAAAGTTTTCAATTGAGTTCAATAATTTTTGAAATATTCATATAAAATTCTAAATTATATTAGTTTCGCTATAAACACTGCATTATAATTAAGAGCCCGAGGAAAGTAGCAAGTAGATTCGCGTAGGGTATTGGCAAAATTATGTTCCAGTTATATCCTGCATACTTATAGCAAATTCTGCTTCAAATAAAACAAATTTTTTTTTAAATCATAATAGCCACAGTAATACTAAGATTGAAATAGCAGGGAAGGAGGTAAATAGCACTGTGCCAAGGGCTAAGAATACAAATACAAGTTAAAAAAAGGCAGTGCCTGAGCTCAAGGAGTTTACATTCTGATGGAGGGAGAAGCATACAAAAAGAAAGTAAAGAGAAAGAAAGGTGAGGAGAGGAGGAAGGTACCAGTGAGAAAGGGTAGGAAGAAGGGGCACAGTAGAGAAAGACACTGGGAGAGTTAGAAGCATACTATGGAGAGGAATGAAGAGACCTGGGCCCTTCCTTAAAATGATGGCATCCTGAGGTACTGACCAATGAAAGAAAGTGGTGATAAAACAGAAGGATGTGTACGTGTTATATCTCCCAGGAGAATGTAAGTACCTTGACAAAGACTGTTTTGTTTTTGTATCTCCGGGGAATATAATAGTTTGTTGTTATTGTTGAATTATTTTTAATCATGTCTGACTCTTCCTGACTCCATTTGGGGTTTTCTTGGCAAAGATGCTCCAGTGGTTTGCCATTTCCTTCTCCATTTTTTTTTTATAGCTGAGAAAATGGAGGCAAACAGGGTGAAGTGACTTGCCCAGGGTCACACAACTAGAAAGCTGGATTTGAATTCATGAAGATGAGTCTTCCTGACTTCAAGTCCAGTGTTCTATACTCTGCATAACCTTGCACTTGTTAGTTGCTTAATAAATGTCCATTTACCACACAAAAATACTAGCCGTGTAACCTTGGGCAAGTTACCTAACCTCAATTGCCCTCCAAAAGGCAAAAAAAATAAATGTCCATATAATTGTTGAGTTGAATTTAATATTAGCGTATTGAGAAAGCTACGATTATATTCATTATGTAAAAAATTAGTAGTAACCAAACCAAAAATGCTCACTGTGTTCAAAATGACCTGGCCTAACTGAACAACTGAACTGGCTACTTACTAATAGCCATGCCATGTCCCAAATTAATTTGGTGAGGACTCCATGATGGAGAATAGCACTTCCAGGGCAAGAAGTCATAAAAGACTCTTCGGCTCAGCTTTGTGCTTCACTACCTTCATACTTGAAGTTAGAGCCCACTTTCCCTAAGGACTGTGTGTGTGTGTGTGTGTGCATATAAGGAATAAATGCATACCCTGCTGTGGGAGGATGACCTTATAACTATTGCTATACATTCTCAATAAATACCTTTTTGTAAAAGTTAATTGATATCAGCTGGTTGACTGATGTTGGGGAGCACATGACTATTATGACTAATAGTAATAGCAACCTACAGATCCTCATGGTTATCCAATGATAGAACCTTGAGGAGGGAAGTAATCACCTATCCTCTGAGACTCAGGATACAAGGAGGCATCTAGAGCGTGAACCTGAGAGATTGTTACATACGTATTAGAGGCAGTGCGGTATGGGGCAAGGTACTGGCCTTAGAGTTAGGAGGCGTCCTCACTTGTATGCCACTAATTAATTGGGCAACTTTGGGCATGTCAACTAACCTATCTGTGCCTCGGTTTCCTCAATGATAAAAGTAAGGAGTTAGATTAAGCACTGTAAAATCATGGAATTGGAAAATAATTTTTTAAGTGCAGTTAATTATTAGGAAGAGTATTTCATTATAAACTAACTTCAGTTTATATAGATAAAAGGAAGAAATGAAATCTTCTAATTAATTGAATAGTCTGATTCAATGAGAGCTAAATGCCATAAAAGGAATATAAATTGTTAAATATTTATAATTTGATAAAATACACCTAACTTTAAATTAGGATGAATATAATCTGTGCTCATGTAGAAGGTTCTTTAATTTCTTGCAATGCTTCAGGAACATAATTATTCATATGAAGTAGCATCTATAGCTCTAGAGAAGACAGAACTACATCCCTATTGGTCCTATTACTTACACAGGAAGTTATTTTTTTGAATAAATCACAGACATTGGTATGTTTATGAATTTTAGGCATTATTTTCATAAGTGACATATAGAATGCTACTTCCTTCTGCCCTAATACACACGCACACACACACACATACGCACACACACATTTAATGATCTCAGCTTTCTGTTTGTATGGACTCAGTATAAAAGAAATATTATTGTTCTAATAAACATGGGGTATTTTTTTAATAAGCTTTGTCTCATGAATTTGAAATGTAAGTGCTATCTAGCTTTCTATTATTAAAATTTAGTTGAAAAGATGACGGCTCTGTTCCAACAATTACTCTATTCAATACATACTCTCTGGTTTGATATGGAATCCACATCTAATTATTCTGTTTGACTATGCTTAAATGGCCAAGTTTACTAAATATTTAAAACCTTTATGACTCCAAACACAAAGACATTTTGCTGTTGAATGATTAATGGAATTTTAATCATTAGTAACTCACATAGTGCTTTAGCAAACATAAAGTAAAAATGTTATGGCTAAAAGAGACAGCCTGAACTAGGAACCAAGAGAGGTGGATTCTAGAGAATACTGTGCTCTGGCTTGTGACCTTGGACAAGTCATTAGACTTTTCTGAGCCTCAGTTTCTGCATCTGCCAAATGATGACATTCGGATAGGTGATCTCTCAAGATTCCTTCCAGGCCTAAAATTCTCTGCCTCTAATGTCGACCCGCTGGGTCATGTCTATTAAAGTTGTCCGACCAGAAAACTCAAGTAATTAGGTTTGTGTGGATGTGTATGTTATGTGAGGGTTGGGGGTGGGGTGGCTGTTTCTTGGGCCATTTATGTGTCTTTAATGAGACATGAGACATATGATAAACTAGGCGATGTCTGGGATTTATTAAAAAATAAACTTCAGGGCAGCTAGGTGGCGCAGTGAATAGAGCACCAGCCTTGGAATAAGGAGGACCTGAGTTCAAATCCGGCCTCAGACACTTAATACTTACAAGCCACATAACCTTAGGCAAGTCACTTAACCCCAATTGCCCTCCCTTCCCCCCTCCAAAAAGCAAAAATAAAATAAAATAAACTTCAAGGGGAGATAATAGGATTAGTCAGACAGCTAGGTGATAAGTGGTTAGAGTCTTTTTGGAGTGGGGAAGAACTAAGTTCAAATCTGGCCTCAGACATAACTGTGTGACCCTAGGCAAATCACTTAACCCTGTTTGCCTCTGTTTCTTCATCTGTAAAATGAGCTGGAGAAGGAAATGGCAAACCATTCTGCTACCTTTACCAAGAAAATCCCAAAATAGGGTCATGAAGCGTCAGACACGACTGAAATGACTGAACAACAACAAAACAGGATTAGTATGGATGTGGTCCAGTTTTCTCTGGAGCTTTAGATCCTAATCAATATTAATAAAGAACAGCAAATTAATATGTTGCCTATATGGTGACATTTTCATGTAACTGTCCTCAGTAGAGGGTCAATACAAGTTGGAACCATAATTCTGAGATAAGATGCAGCAAGAAATAGTTCTAAATTTAGGGTCAGAGTCCATCAGTAAACATTTATTAAGCGCCTACTATGTGCCAAGCACTGTGCTTAGTGCTGGGGATGCAAAGACAGTCTCTGCCCTCAAGTAGCTCACAAGCTAATGGGGGGAAACAATCTACAAAAGGAAATTGAAAAAGAACGGAATGCCCACTTGCAGGAAGGAGTATGATGGAATCTGACCTACATGAATGCATGCAGGTTGGGCAGTACCGAGGCGGCTGGTCCCAGAGGTCTGAGAACCTTGAGTTCAATCTCTGCTCTGCTACACATGAGCTATGTGATTTTGCACAAATCAATCTCTAAGACTGGATTAGATGCCTTTCAAAGTTCCTTCTAGCCCCAAGATACTGTGATAAATCTTGTGAACCAGAGAATAAAAATACACATCTTATCTTTTAAAGTCAAACAAATGCAATATTTTTTTTTTTTTTGCTTTTGGGAGGGCAATTGGGGTTAAGTGACTTGCCCAAGGTCACCTGGCTAGTTTTTGTGTTGAGTGTCTGAGGCCAGATTTGAACTCAGGTCCTCCTGACTCCATAGCCAGTGCTCTATTCACTGCACCACCTAATGTGCTAACAATCTCCAGTGAAGACTTCTTCCATCAATTAAAAAATAAATAAATAAACCTTCATAATGAGAACACAAATTAATGCTATTCTTAAAGTTTTTCTTCTACAAATTTACCTCTAGTTTATTTCTTGCGGTCAAGAAGACTAGCAAGAGGGGCGGCCAGGTAGCACAGCGAGTAAGAGCACCAGCTCCAGTGTCAGGATGACCTGGAGATCGAATCCCAGGCTCAGACACTTAGCACCCACCCAGAAACACCTGGCTGTGTAACCTTCAGCAAGTTACTTAACCCCAATTGCTTAGGGACAGCCAGGTGACTCAGCGAGTAAGAGCACTGGCTCCAGTATCGGGATGACCTGGAGATCGAATCCGGGCTCAGACACTTAGCACCCACCCAGAAACACCTGGCTGTGTAACCTTGAGCAAGTTACTTAACCCCGATTGCTTAAAAAAAAAAAAAAGACTAGCAAGTCTATTGAATCATTAATGGATATAAGCTTAGAATGGTAGAGTTGGGAGAAACTTTAAAGATTCTCTAGACCACAGGTATCAGAAGCAAGGCCCACTGGCCATTGCTGCTCACCCGGAACCCCCAGCACTCCTGAAGGCCCCAAATTAAAATCCAATTGGGAAATATTTAACAAAATAAATAAAAATACAACTGAATATAGATTATGTTAATATGTGGTTTGACTTAGAAAACAGATAAGGAAACAGAACCAGAAATTGTTTCTTGTCCAATGTTGTGTTGGCAAAACACAAATATCTCATTTGTTCCTCATAATAACCCTGAGAGGTAGGTGCTATTATTATCACCCCTATATTTCAGATAAGGAAACTGAGGCACAGATTAAGTGACTTCCCCAGGATCACACTCAGACGTATCTGAGGCCAGACTGAACTCAAGTCATCCTGACTCTGATTGCAACACTGTTCACTAGACTACTGTCTGCCCTTCAAACACATTTAAACATCTACACAGGGTTCTCAACTGACAATACTTGCTTTTATCTTTGTATGGCTCTCTACTTTAAGGGCAGGTTGGTGGTGCAGTGGATAGAGTGCCAGGCCTGGCTTCAGAAAGACCTGAGTTCAAATCTGGCCTTAGATATTCACTAGCTGTGTGATGCTGGGCAAGTCACTTCACCCCACTTGCCTCAGTTTCCTCATTTGTAAAATGAGCTGGAGAAGGAAATGGCAAACCACTCCAGTATCTGTGCCAAGAAGACTCAAAATGGGGTCAGGAAGAGTGAGACACAACTGAAAAAAATGACTAAACTATTTCTCTACTTTAAAAACACATTGTTTTACAGCATACTTAATGGATTCCATTTCAGTGGAAGTATCTCAATGGGTTTGTGATCTCCTTAATATGAATACTCCCTTCAATGGTAATGATCACTGTCTTCCCTTATAAGAGTGCTGTCCAGTTTCCTCAGGCCTGTTACTTAGAAGGCATGGTGCTGTGGAGAGATCTATCTCTACATTTCTTCATATTAAGTGGGTGTCACTGGCAACAGGCAGGCTGCCTTGTCTACTCTCTCCTTCCTCTCACAATGCAATGGGCTCAGCTCTTCTTTCAATTATACATGCCTTTAAAACCTATTATGTGGCACCATGTGCACCTTTTGTCTTTAGCAATAAGCTACAAGTGATCTGTGCCCACCATAGGACTGACTCTCCATTGCCCCTTGAGCCCCACAATCCTGATTGTTTGGTGATTCGCTGTCATATAGCATTACTAGAAGCATACTGCTGTAAAAAAGGGGAAGGTCTTATTTGGGGGAGGTACTTTGATTTGCAGAATTTACTGTGCAAGCAAATTCATTTGCTTTTTTCCTACTATTTAATCCTGAATCCAGTTAATTGTCCATTCATAGTATCTGTCCAAGACACATGTATTAAGGGGTCGGTTCTATGGGATGTCCATTTAATTGCATATCAAAGGTACAAATAATAGGCATTCTTCATCTACTTGGTTTTTCGTGGGTAAGTAATTAGACTTTTGAATGAATATGGATCTCATTTCATTTAGAAAGTTCTGAAAAAAAAAAGAAAAAAGAAAATAAAGAAAATAATTAAAAAAAAAACAAAGAAAGAAAGTTCTGCAATATTCTGGGTTTTGATGAAATGATTACAAATAGCATCCACAAACAGTAGCTTCTAAAAGGCCTCCACATCCATAGAGAATCACTGTAATGTTCTGATTTTGCACTAAAAGTGTTTCATGGTGGCTCCAAAGGCCTTTGGTGAATGTATATTTCCTCCCACTTAAAAATCAAAAAATCAAAGGGTTATCAAAGTTATATCTATGATGCCAGGGGTGGGGAACTTGCAGCCTTAAGGCCATATGTGTAATCTTG
Organism: Petaurus breviceps papuanus; assembly: GCF_028583685.1. NCBI lineage: Eukaryota > Metazoa > Chordata > Mammalia > Diprotodontia > Petauridae > Petaurus > Petaurus breviceps. The sequence goes on from NW_027185804.1 coordinate 20,925,700, forward strand.
TTAAGGAATTATAATTAAGGAATCTTGTATGAGCTTTGCATACACACATATGAGAGACCCTGTAAATAACCTTTATATCTTATATTTTGCTCTACTGAATCAAATGCTTTTTAAAATCAATAATCAATAAGTAAACTGGAATCTTGTTTTTTCCATACTTTTCAGCCAACTGTGTGATTATAAAGATATAGTGTAGTATCAAATAATACTCTTTATGAAAGAAGGGAGAAAAGACTCAAATGTGTTTCCCTATTCCTATGTTTTTATCAAGGATATCTTATATATATATATATATATATATATATATATATATATATATATATAT
>NW_027185804.1:20926034-20928424 GCF_028583685.1 Petaurus breviceps papuanus
TATATATATATATATATATATATATATATATATATATATATATATATGACATCCTTGATATATACATATGTATATATAAAATAGTGGCATCAAACTCAAAAAGAAATTTATCCCAGTGTATTGTACTAGTAGCATATTGACTTAGAAAACAACAAATTAATATTATTTGTATTGTATTTTTATTTATTTTATTAACATTTCCCAATTACATTTCAATCTGGTTCCAGCACTACATTTTTTGGTCTGTGTTTGACCCCTCTAGTGTAGAACACTTTCATAAAGATTTTGTAGAGGTGAGAAAGTAGATGTTTGGGTAATTGTCTTCCATTTTGATAGCCTTTGGGAAGGGGTCTTTGATATGTCTTATATATGTGCCCTAATAAGACAAGAGACCCCTCTTCTGTTGCTATCTTGACAAGTAGTTGACTTCCACCCTTGAGCACGGAATCACTGCCTACAAATACTCTTCCCCTTGATGGGGAATTTCTGTAACTCTATTCTATCTTTCTTGGTAGAACAAGCAGATTCTTCTTCCTTAGTGGATCAAGCTCATTCCTCTTAGAGAAAAGACTCAAATGGGTTTCTATGTTCTAACTATACAGCTTTCCCTTTATCCTCTCTGGAAAACTCTTTCATGCTCCATCCTCTTCATAAGAATAACATCTCCCCTCCTCCGTTTCAGATTCATCCCTCATTTCTCTCATTGAGGTTTAGAAGCCCTTCATTCTTCTTAAGAACCCAGAGCATAGGAAGGCGGTCTCCAAAGGCATTCATCTTCTCTATCAAAGAGGAGGTGGTCGTTGTACTTCATCCTTAGAGAGGACCAAGAGGACATCAGTATGCTGGAGTCAAGTTAGAGTGTGTCTGGTGGTGGCTGATCAGACCAATATGAGCTTAGAAGGCTCTACCACAGGTTGGGCTCAAATAGCTCATGTGAGCATTTGCCGGGGAATCTCTAAATTTGTGCATCCTGTGTTTCTTCTTAGCTGTCTCTATTCTGCTTTGCTTATAGAGCACAGCACTTTCTCTGATGGGGGCACACCATGCTGAGCAGTCCTGTGCTGGCATCTCCCATGTCACACAATCACCAAAGTTCTTAAGACAAACCTTGAGAGTGTCCTTGCATCGCTGCTTTTTTTTTTTTTTTTTGCTTTTTGGAGGGCAATTGGGGTTAAGTGACTTACCCAAGATCATACAGCTAGTTTTTGTGTTAAGTGTCTGAGGCCGGATTTGAACTCAGGTCCTCCTGACTCCAGGGCCGGTCCTCTATTCACTGTGCCACCTACCCACCCCTTGCATTGCTTCTTCTGACCACCATGTGAGCGCTTGCCCTCCATAAAAATAGTCATTTTGGCAAACATAGGTTTTTTATTTGAACAATGTGATCAGTCCATCAGAGTTGCCCTCTCTGAAGCAGACTTTGAATGCTTGGCAGTTCAGCTCAAGAAAGGACCTCAGTGTCTGGTATCTTATCTTGTCAGGTGATCTCCAGAATCTCCCTAAGACAGTTCAAAAGAAGGAGGTAACCTACACTTGGAACCCAGGTATCAGTTACTCATCTGAGGCAGAAATAGAAACATTAAACACTTGTATTAAAAGACAGACATCACTTCACAGTTTCCCCTATTTTCTATAATAAGTGAGATTTTGAGACATGTTTCTCGAAACCATCTGTGGATATCTTGGGATACTCAGCCCCAAGAATCTGGCTAATTTCTTTCACATTTAGCCTTTCTTAATAATCTGATGACCTCATTCAAATTCCTTTCTTTTTTTTTGTCTCAACAATCACAGCCATGCCAATGTCCCTCTGTCCTGTGCCAAGCTCCTGTCTGTTTCAGTAATTTCCCCCATGTCCAACTCACTCTATCAATTTGCTTAACCCTTTGGTTGTACCACATCTCACTCTCCTTGCTTTGTTTTGTCACCTGGTTTCTTCCTCTTTCTGGGTTCCTCTCCAGGGTTATTCCCTAAACCTCCCTGGTCATCTTTAATCTTTCTTAATCCTATTATATCCTCCTTAACTGTCCTCCATCCAGCTTCCCTTACAACCCAGAAGCTGTTCTTTAAAAAAAAAAATATGTTTTTCAAATGTTCCTCAATTTCTCCCAAATTCTGCCAAACATTTCTTCCTCAAACTCAACCTGTGATCTGCTTGATTAGCCCAAATCCCTCCAAGTTACCCCTGTGATTTTTTTCTCCCAGTTATCGGATTTAAATCTTTCTCCCTTTTCCCATTCTCTTTGCCATAATTTTCTCCCAGAGAAACTAGCAGTTGAAAGGGTGATGTTAAGCAGTATCCCTGCCTATAGCTGGAGCTTCACAGGTCCCAAAGACATCTTATCTCTCTCTCTCTCTCTCTCTCTCTCTCTCTCTCTCTCTCTCTCTCT
>NW_027185804.1:20928434-21017991 GCF_028583685.1 Petaurus breviceps papuanus
TCTCTCTCTCTCTCTCTCTCTCTCTCTCTCTCTCTCTCTATATATATATATATATATATATATATATATATATATATATATATATATATATATATTCATTTACCTGCCTGTCTATGTATTCACCTATCCAACTATCTTCTATCATCTATCTATTTATCTATCTACTTATCTCCTGATGTATATTGTCTGACCATAGCCAAGGAAAGAGAAATTATCATCAATCTGGTCTTGGACATTATGTCAATAGGCAGCAGTGAAATTCTTCAAGCTATCCTAATCACTCAGTAAAGTACCTGGGCTAGTTCTGCTGAGAAGGACAGGGGAAGATGATGTTATCAATTTCTAAAGTCTCTTTCTGATCTTTGATCCTTTTTGCATTTCTCATTTTAAGTCAATCCCTTACTGTCAAATAGGGGAGAAAACATTTGAAGTCTATGTAGTGTGGAGGAATTTTGTTTTCATTTAAAGGGGCTGTCCTACTTTTCTAACAAGTGAAATATATTTATTTCATTTACAAGGACATGTTTTTCCTGCCCCAAATTTTATGACTGAAGTAGGTAGCTTTTTTCACTCTGTATTATTTTTCCCAGAACAAGTAAGCTGTTTTGACAGTGGGCAGAAGTATGAGGCACTCTGAAGGCTTAGTTAGACCAGATCTAAAGAGGGCCGGATGATCTGTGGAAAGCAAAAGGGTGTCTGTTCACAGTAATGTTAACAAATGCTTAGAATCTTTGCTCTGGCCAAGGCTCCAAAGGCTTCTGGAGAGAAATGCTGCTGCTTGTGGTCGTAGGTTCCCTCCAGAAGCAGCAATTTTCCCACATAATACCTATTCCCCTCAGTGTTTACATGATAAATTACCTGCTAAAAATGGAGACAGCAGTAAATAGAGTAGGGGGAAGGAAGAGTGAAAAGAGAAGAAGGAAGAGATAAGAGTAGAATAAAATTATAGACTGAAACATTAAGGGTAAGATGTCTTAAGACCAAGGGTTAATTAGTCTGGCAATCAAAAACCAAAACCTTAACAATGTTATTTCCTGTTGCTGCCAACTGAATTTACCATTGTTCTCCTTTCATGTTTCACTTTCCTCTATATTTTACTCCCAATCTGTGTCTTTCCTTCATCCCTCTGTACCTAAAGCAATCAAAACTACTATGGTAATGAAGAACACAATAATAATCACTAGCATTTACATAGCCATTCAAGGTTTGCAAAGTGTTTTACTTATATAATATCATGTATTATATATATACATATATGTATATATAAAACTGGATCCTCAAAACAGTCTCATGAAGTAGGTGCTATTATTATCCTCACTTTACATATAAGGAAACTGAGGCAAACAGAATCACACAACTAGTAAGTGTCTAAGATCAGATTTGAACCTGGGTCTTCCTGATTCTGGGAAGTTTGTGGCACTTGGCTGACTCTAAGATACACACACACACACACACACACACACACACACACACACACAGAATGCCAATGGTCTATCCAGTCCAGTAGCCTGTCCCTGAATGATACCATGGAACTCACTGTGAGACTCTTTTATAGAACAGTGATCACATGATTTTCAACCAAATAAGCCTCAAAGACCTACAGATATAGAGCTTACAGCATTATTCACTGTGGATCTATCCTTTGCAACTCCATCTAAACCTAGCTGATCCATTTTATGTTTCTGACTTCACTGAGCAATCTAATGGGCCCCTCTTAAAACAAGTAGCTGCATACATTCGCTGGGGCTACATAAAATAACCCCAAGACCACCTCCTTTGAGCTTTAATGGGTTAGTTCTCCCTTTTATATCCTTGCAGTCAGTTAAGAAGTCCAACCACTGGCCTCTAGCTCAAATTTATCTATAGATTTTATCATGTGGGATTCCCTTAAGCAGCACAAGTCACTACTATTCAATTTAGAAGATAAGTTGTGGAGTCATCTGAGGAACGGGAGAGGCTAAGTTACTTCACACTGTTGGTAAATGTCAAAGGGAGAATTTGAACATGTGTCTTCTTGACTACAAATGGGACCATTTGGTTCACTCTTCCACACTACCTTTTCTATCTACATTAAGATCTCAGAATAAATGGATGAACTGCCCTTCCTTTTTATATCTTACTGTCTCAAGAATAATTTCTATCCTAAAGTCATTTCTGAGGTACAGAAAAATTATTGTTTTTACTGTCATATTTAACTGACCATTGTCTCTAATTATCTCCACATCTCATGGCAATAATCTACACTATGTTTATAGACTTAGGCACTCACTAAGGATTATTTTTAAATAATTAGTTTCAACATCAAAGAATCTGATCTTGCTAATGTTCACCTGAGTAGAAGGGAGAAAATTAGCATATTCTCCAGGTCCTGATTTCCTTATGTTTGTACTATTGCTTTAGCAACTAATTCACATCTATATGAAGTCTCCTGTGATAATCAAATAGTCCTGTTAACATCTCAAATTTCTTTGTCAAAATAATTTCCAATTTGTCCCTTTCCTTCAATTTTTATAGCCTACTCTTAGTAGCCAAGGATTACTATATCACATATTACCATGCCACTTCCTAAAATAGTACAGAGGGAACAAATACATAGTCATTAAATATAGGGGTTAGTAAACTACATTTAAAAATGTAAAAACCATTCTTAGCTTGTGGGCCATACAAAAACAAGCAGTAGACATAATTTAGTCTGCGGGCCTTAGTGTTGGCTGAACCCTAGTCTAATCAATACTTAAAATTTCAGAAACATTCAGCCTTGTAGATTTCTATCAATTGTTCAAACTCATTAAACTCCAGACAAATCCTACAGCTGTCAGTCATATAGATAAGATTACTTTGATTAACAAACTTTTAGATAAAATACTTTTAGAAAGCATACTAACGCTCATATTTTATTTATATTTAACCTCTCCTCTAAGAAAATATCATCCAGGGGTGACTACTATACCCAAATTCACCCCCAAGGCACAAAATCATAATGAATTTAGTTGGATTCAAAAGGTTATCAAATCCTTTGTTCCTTCTCTGTCCAGGCCAGACCAATCCCAGATATATGTTCATCTGAACAATTTCTCAAACTCCTCAGAAAAGGAGACATCAAGACATCCCTGGGGGTGATTTATTCTGATGCAAATTCTAAGAAAGCATGAGTCATGAACTTGAGAAATTCTTCAGATAACAAATAACAAGATTCCAGATAACAAGTAAAGCCCAGGATGTCTTCCTGAGAAATGTATGCACCCATTAATAGGTCAACCTCTAAGTTACCAAGCCCTCATTCTCACCTCTCCACCCACTAAATAAGACTGTACCAATCTCAGAAAACTGCTTTGTTTTGAACAGTAGTCAAAATGACAAAATCCCAATATTTTTTTAAAATTGACATTTTTGGGAGATTATAGTATACATATGTATGTATATATGTATATGTACATATGTATGTATTTCAAGATGCTGTACCAATAATAGTAAAAAAAATTGGCCCAGTTCAAACTATACTTATTATCAGTATTAACAATAGCTAGAATTTATATAGCATGTTAAGGTTTGCAAAGCACTTTACAAATACGTTCCTAAAATATATGGTTTTTTATTATATAAGACAAGAGGTTAACTTATTCTATGCTTTCTTTTATCCTATAAAGGTAATTTATAACTGAATGGGTAACTATTTTAATTTAATGATTCATTGGGTGTCATTATCATTTTACAAGGTGTAAACTGCACGTTCTTCTGAGCAGTTGAAATTTTTTAATAATGTGCACTCTCACCAGTTTTTAGAAAATAGGTTTTTTCCTACATCTAATGACAAAAAATATATAGAAAACTGGAAACCAAGTTCACTCTCTCAGAAATCTTGAATTTAGTTAATATTACCTGTGTCTGTGCATCCTGACCCATTGTTTTCTCACACCCATCCTGACCCCTGCCATTTTGAAAAGCCCAAACTAAAACTGAAGTCTTCTTGGTAGGTTTCTTCATTCTATCACAAAGCAGAGAGACTTGGTTTTCCCTCTTTTGACATCAGTAGGCAACATCAGGCCATTCACTGTCCAAGTTACTTTCTTCATTAACAACAGATGGTCTAAAAGAAAAAAAAATGTTTAAGTCAAGTCAATATTTGGCTTCCAAATTAAAAATGGACTCGTTGTGCTCCCCCTCCCACTCTAAGCTTCATCATCTCCACTGGCCAGTCTCCATTTAGATGCTGGTATACTGAAATGTTACCCCCAGTTTCCCACTAACCGTGACATAAGCTGTAGCAAGCTGTCTGCTCTGATAGCCTGCATAAATCATCATTCCTGAAGGGAACAGATGTTCAGGGTATGAAAGAGTAATACCACAATTTAGTCATAATTAAAATTCACCTTAGCATGCCTCTATCACTGATCAGAGAATCATTTAGCTTCTCACCTGTACAAAAGCTCCTGGTTTCTTTTGCTTTATTCATCTGATTCCTCTTAGGTTTTCTATTCCTTAAAGCTATATGTCCCTTTTGGTTTAGGAAAGACATTATTCTTTTTCACAACTTTTTTCCCCCTCATCCATGTTATTTTTAAAAATATGACCTCTAAAATGGTTAGTGCGTGCTAAATGTAAAGACTGGCTTTATCCTAGGAATGCAGTTGCATGCTAGGAAATCTGTGGTGAAAGTCAAATTACTTTACTAATGGTTTTTTAAAAAGTTTTTTTATTAAGTTCATTCCGACATATATTTTCAAAGCTCTGTGAAGGAATTTGTTTCAAAACTCCCACTGAAATGAATGGGAGCACAGCTAAATCAGCATGTGTGGTTTTGAAAACTTAAAAGTAAGTACATAAACACCAAATATTGCATATTAAGTCACTATTGATGTTTCTTCTTTTTTTTTTTCCCAGAGGGTTTCATTATAGAGATCATTTGCACCTGAGGCATTTATTTTATTTACACATTCATTTTATACTAAATTTTCTTTTCAAGAAAAGAGTAAAAATGCTTGATCTGTTGTGTATTTATTCCAATGATAGAAGCATAATTCTCTCTACAAGTAGCTGAAAAGAGTTTTATTTATTTAAATACTAAAATGTCCAAGCAAGTCTTTTCTAGGGCAACAACTTTAGAAAACCTTACGACCTCCTTTGATATGGAAATAGAACTTAACAAAATTTGCTCCTAAAGTAGAAAATAGGTTCGACAACCTAAACAACCTCCATCTTCAAGAACAGGTGATCTTTCTTTGGCAAATTTTATGGATCAAATGGAATATCATTGAGGAATGTATCACAAGGTGCATTCTCCAAACTCACACTTGGACCAGTTTCCCAGAAAGAGGCTACTATTTCTCCCTTAAAAGTTTGCGTCCATTGTGCCCCGACTCGGTATGTTCTCCATTATCATTTAACCAACTGATTTATCCCCAATGTTAAATAACCAACAAACATCATTTAGATTTTACAAATAAATATTCACTAAGAAAGTATAACAAAGATTGAAATATAAATATGTCCTTTCAAATGTCTGGGGCGTTCTCCCAACAACGTAGACAGAATCCTGGGCAAAGTGGGCTCAAGATTAGACAATGGATACGACAAAAGTGTAACACACAGCTCTGTGGAAGTTGATGGGGTCTTTTTCCTTCCTTCCTGGAGAACCCCTAAAGTTCCCCTTAGGCGGGTATAGCTGTCTGATAGGCTGTAAGCATTGTGGAATACCATACAACCATCTGCTTATAAAGCATTTGCTGAAAATGTTGAAAAATGGAGATGACTAGTAACCTTTTCCCTCTGAAAACTATCCCCAAGTCTAGCGTATTCATTAAAACCTCATTACCTATCATGAACTATATATTAGATTGACTTGACTAGCAAGACTATCAACTCCTTGAAGGTGCCAAATGTATTTCATCTAAACATTTTAATAGTCTTTCTTCTGAAAAAAAAACAACAACCCTCATTGTGGAATGGATATTGATCCCATATGTTTGAAGACTATGCTACTGCAGCACAAACGCTAGCAGATCTACCAAACCGGAGAGATTTTAAGTATGGTCCTGGCAGTGACCTGCCTCTGCTTCCTGAGATCCATCCGGCAGAGACGGGATTTCAAGTGTGACTGCACCCAACAGAGTTAGCACACCCAAAGGAGTAACAATCATCCAAGAGAAGCTATTACAATGAGTCCAGAGGAAAGCCCACTTAAGCAGAAGCAACCCAGTGACATACCCATGAGACACTGGCAGACCTACAGGTCAGAGGCATCCATTGCCTCTCTATACCTGTATTCTGCCCATATTTTCTCTTGACATATTTGCCCTTCATACTCCCTATGTATGGGGTCCATCACATGAACCTTATGTGTCACTCTACCAAGTGATGAGGTATGTATTTGTGAGAGGATGTTGATTGGGGATAATGTCCTATTGCGATTGTTCTAACTTTGCTATTTCATTAAATTTTTACATTGAACCAAATGTATCTTCTGGCTGACTAATTTTGGTGGGGATTTGAGAACTATGGTTTTGAGTGGCTAGGTAGCACAGGGGATAAAATCTTGAGCCTGGATCTGGAAGACCCCAGTTCAAATCCAGCCTCCGATATTTACTAGTTGTGTGAACTTGGGATTCATTTAATTTCTAACCTAAATTTCCTCAGCTATAAAATGGAGATAACAACAGCACTTACCTCACAGGGCTGTTGTGAGGATTAAATGAGATAATATTTGTGGAGCGTTTAGCACAGTTCCTGACACATAGACGGTGCTACATAAATGCTTATTTATTTTCCCTTTCCTGCTAGTGACCCGCTTGGAACCTAGGCCATCCTTTTCTGGAGGGCACATTCTACAAGGATGGGGGTTTCCCTGAGTTACAAAGACAAGTACACATGAAACAGTCCCCTCTAAGGTTAACTCTCCTCTCCCCTGTATTTATTTCGTATATCCTGCTTTATATTTGTTATCTCCACCATCAGAATGTAAGCTCCTTGAAGGCAGGAACTGTTTTTGCTTTTTTATTATATCACCAGCAGTTAACAGTGTCTGGTACATATTAACTGCTTAATAAATGTTTGTTGATTAATTAACTGAAATAACTATGTCAGGCATGATAAAGGTAAGTGCTAAAATGAATGGTACAGAAGATGAGCCCTTTAGGAATTTAAAGATGCGGGATCTCACTATAGTTTAAAAGTGAGAGTTTAAAGTGACAGTAGAATTTAAGGAGAACCCAGAAGAAAGAGTAAGATTTTGAGTCTGCCTCTCTGGGTTTTGTCCCTGCCTAGGGACCTTCCTTGCAATGAGTGCTGGGGCATCTGGTACTCAGCACAGGGAATTGACCCATCCTTGTAGCAACCTAGCCTGCTTGAGCCTTGGAGTGTCCTTAGCTAGATCTGGCAATGAGATTTTCACAAACCAGGGGTAGGCTGGAGAGTGTGAGTACCTGAAGTCATTGATCCCTGAGAGCTCTGAGCCCTGTGTATGGTTTAGCCCTTCAGAGGGAGTAACTAGACTCTATGATGCACCTTAAGGTTTACAAAGCTCTTTACAAATATTATCTCATTTTATCCTCACAACAACCTGAGACTTGTTGGGATATATTACTGACTGGATTAGCATAGCTCTTGATTTCTATGCTTTATTCGAGAAGAATAGGGTACATACAACGGACTTGGGGTAGCACTGCATAGTAAGAAGAACCCAAAAAGGGGTCACACAGAGAGTATTTGAATAAAAGACAAAGGAAGGAGAAACAGATGATTTGGGACAAGGAAGAAATGGATCCAAAGCTTGGCACAGAGACATGATAACCTAATCATGAGCGCCTTCAATTATCCAGCCATCTTCCATATCACTGTTTCAGTCAAAAACAGAGCAGCTAAAACCTTTCTGACTTGCCTTAGTGATAAGTTCAGCTTTCAAAAGGTAGAGGAACCAACAAGGAAACATTCTATGTACTATTGGATTCTCACTAACAGGCGAGTGTCAATTGCTGAGGTGAAAATGATGGAACTTTAGGAGGAACTGATCACTCCATGCAAGAATTTATGATAGAAAATAGAAAAACTAGTCTGACACGCCCTAGATTCAAGGAAAGCAGATTTCAGTGGTTTCAAGGGAAATATAAGCAGGGTCATGGAGGGAAGAGCTGTGGAGATTTATTTCTGGTTGCCATACTTTCCTGTGTATTGCTAGGATTTAGCACAGAGCTTGCACATAGTGGTGCTTAATAAATGTTTATCCGCTCCGACTCCATTGTAAGGGAAGTCAGTTGAGGAAGGGTGGGAGATGTTCAAGAATTATGAGGAAAATGGAATCGGTCTGAAGAGATTGATGTGGATGTACAAATATAGATTTTAAAAACAAAAATACAGAAGATGGAAGCAAGGCAAGGTATCAGAGAATGAATATAAAAACATGGCAGATACTTGTAAAAACAGTGTCGGGACTGTTAAAGCTCAGAATGAGCTGAGCTTGACAAAGGAAACTAAGAACAATTAAAACAGCTTTTAAAAAAAATTATATTGAGGGGCAGCTAGGTGGAACAGTGAGTAGAGTGCCGGCCCTGGAGTCAGGAGGATATGGGTTCAGATCTGGCCTTAGACATTAGACACATACACACAAAAACTAGTCGTGTGAACTTGGGCAAGTCACTTAACCCCAATTGCCCTATCCTCCCCCCTCCAAAAAGCAAAAAAAAAAAGAAAAAAGAAAAAAATTATATTGAGAAATGAGAGTTAAAGGACTTTAGGGTAGATAGGACAAAATCAACTGACTACAGGGAGAAGGCAGATTTGCTAAGTTCATTTCTGTCTTTTCTACAAAGGAGAATGGCCCTTGCACTAGAAAGGACTGAGCAAAAATAACTAGCAGGGTGTTGAAGACTGATGAATTGAAGTCATGTGGCCCAGATGAACTTCATCCTAGGATGCTGTAAGAACAAGTAGGATTGTTAGCCATGGCCACTGACGTTCCAATGATGATAGAAAAGATCATAGAGAGGTACCACAAGATTAGGAAATGGCAAATGTCCCAATATCTAAGAAGAGAAAAAGATAAGACTGCAAACCCTAAGGCCAATGAGCTGGACCTCATTCCTTTGGAAAATTCTATAAAGTACCATGATATCTAGGAGTCAAGGAAGCAGTATGGAGGATCTGGGTGACTCAAAGATAAGATGAATGCTCACCAATCAGAAGCCTAGGATCCCCAAGGACTCACTCTCTCCTGTGAGTCTGCCTCTCTCCCGTGAGTCTGCCTCTCTCCCGAGCCCCAGCTGCATATCACCAAATGACTATCTGACATTTCAAAATGGATGTCCCACATACATCTCAAATGTAAATGTCTGAAATAGAACTCATTATTTCCTCACCAAACCCATTCCCCGCTTGCTAGAATAACTTCAAAAGTACATGTGAACTATGTCCATCTCTCACTCAATAAACTCCAGTATCTCTCTATTACTTCTACGATCAAATCTAAATTCCTCTTTTTTGGCACTTATAGACCATCACAACCTAGTTCCAATCAACTTTTTCAGTTCTGACCCATACTATGGTCTAGCCAAACTGGCCTTCTTATTTATCCTCATATATCCTCTCTGTCTTTCACGTCTATGCCTTTTCCCTGTCTGTTTCCCGTGCCTGGAAGGTACTCTCTCCTCACCTCAGTCTCTTAGAATGCCTAATTTCCTTCCAGGTTCCATTCAAGGCCTACCTTTTATTCCACATGGCGCATTCCCTGACCCTCCATTTGCTAGCCCTCCCCCAAATTAACTTGAGTAATTTCTGAACCATTCTACAAGACAGGTTAAGGGCCAGTATTTGGAATCATCACATGTTCATTATGGTTCAATGATCCAAATAGCCCATTCTAAGGGGCAAACTTCAGTAGCAAAGGGAAAAACAAACAAAAAAAAAAATGGAAAATGAAAAATTTTGAACTTTTCCCATCTAATCTCAAATCATTTCTTTTCCTTAACTGGTTCTATATAATGTTGTACCTTGATATTGTCTCAATGGATGCAAATGTCCTCAAAGAACCCTTATGAATCATCTACCTTAACTCCAAATAAAAGTCCCAGTTCACCTAACCAGTATTTTTCTACTCAAAAAGGCAGTGACTTTGCTTAATCAGGAACATCTGTGGGTATGGGAGAACATGAGACAAACATTCCCTACAGGTACTCGGAGATCTATAGTTAAAAGTTCTGTTGATCTATGGAGCAAAATATTGGGATAATTGAATTTATATTTTTCATATAGTAGTACAACAACTATTTCATTAAGTTGACCCTTATTTGAATTGTAGCTACGCTGTATTTTTGGAAGAGATTAACCTTTTACTAATAGTGATTAATTAGCGCTTTCATTATCCTGTCCCTTATTGCACTTACTGGAGTCTGGGTCCTGGAGGACAGCCAATAGTAGAAATGAGAAGGTCACAGGTAAAGTCTGGAAAATATACAGGCTTTGGAAAAAAGCTACTGAGTTAAGAGGGAATATGGAAAATTCTAAGCATCTAAACAGAAGGTGAAAGTGGTATGGTAGGTGGGCTGATGGTCAATATGAGTAGTATTATATTTTTATTCTATATAAAACATTAGGAGATTTAAAGGTGGGGGAAACATAGGAATCAAATGTTGAAAACAGACTTGTATCTGAGTCCTTGCTAAATCAAACTCAAAGGCAGGAGTAAAAAATAGTTTCTCATTTGAGAATTTCAGTGACATGATTATGTAATTTATTAATATCAGGTATTAGTAATAGAAAAGAGGATATGTCTTGAAAATTGGTTTTCTTAATTTAATAATACAAAACACAAATTTAGATGAATTGGTAAGTGGTTGTTTTGAAAATACCATGTTGAATGAATTATTCTATATGACCTACACACAGCATTGAGGATCACCTCAAAAAGGAATAATGTCAATCGTATCACTCCCTCCTTGGAACACTGAGGAGACTTGTAATTGTTTCTTAGAACATATTAGTTCTTCAGGTCCTTGCTCAATACTCACGTGCCCCATGAAGCCTTTTCAGGCAAGGCCTAATCACCTCAATCCCTGCGGTAACACTTTCAGCCTTTTTGTCTCTCCTCTCAATTTCTTGATCTTCGCATAATTATCCCTGGATATCTATAGCTATGGGTATAGTTGTATCAACCCCGCCCCAAACCCAAGTTTTTCCTAATTCCCTTACTCATCTTTTAATTCCAACTTGAGTTTTCCAGCCCGCCAGAAAAATTGAGTTGTCATTTCTTCCTTTAAGCCAGTGCATCTCCACTTACCCTTAATATTCATTCATTCTTTCTTTCCATATACATTTTTTCTAGGCAGGAGGCACTATGGAGGTCATAAATGAAATAAGGAGTTCACAATTTGGTAGAAGACATGAGACATGCACATAACTATAATTACAATTAAAACAGAGAAAATGAATTGAATAAAATAGATCCAAAGTGCCAGGGGAGTTCAAAAAGGGGGAAGGTTATTTCCACTTGGGTAAATCAAATATGGTTTCATGGAAACAATGATATTTGAACTAGGCTCTTAGAAGATGTATATGATTTTGATGAAGTTAAAGAAAAGTAGTGGTTTGGTCATGGGGATGGTGGAGAGCATTTTGGAAACCCACCAGTGACTGGAGATAGAAGAAGGGATTAAGGAACAATTAACAAGAGAAGGCTGACTGGCTGTGCATAGCAATGATGAGGCAGAGAAGACTCTAGGTCTTGGATTTTAGTGGGAAGAAGCTAGTTAAACAATGACACACTCCCTAGTCCCCAGCAGCTCCCTCTTCTGTGTCTTCAGCTGCCACAATGAGGCCAACCTTCTCTGAACTCTCCAAAAGATCAAGAAGTCATTAGGAGATAGCATCTTCTTAATAGCATCATCTCCCTTACCAGTCAACACAAAATTAATAGAGCAGGTTTCCCTTTAGGAATAACTTTGTACTTGTCTTAATTTCAGAGGCAACAAAAATATCTCCCCACCTCCAATTTTTTTCCCTGATTTCTTGAGATGCTTTCAATTTCCTTAAGAGTATACCTAATTACTCTTGGGGTTTGGGAAGGAAACTAAGTCTAAATAGTGTGGAAAAGGTAACACATTTGTTGGTATGCATTTTGATCCCTGAGTAAATTACTCAGAGCCTTTCTTCTGTTGGTAGGGAGAGTCTGAAAGCTGAAGGACACAGAGTACCTGAAGCTGCAGAAGAGAGCATCATGGGAAGGGGAAAAGGGAGGGCTAAGAATTGCAAAGACAAATTTCTCTTGATTCCTATTTGAATTCAGGAATTTGTTGTTGTTATTCAGTCATTTCTGTCCTGTCCGACTCTCTGTGAGCCCCTTTGGGGTTTTCTTGGCAAAGATACTGGAGTGGTTTGCCATCTCCTTCTCCAGAAGCTGGGAATACCTGAATTTAAATCCTTACTTCAGGGGAGGCTAGGTGGTGCATGAATAGAGCACCAGCCCTGGAGTCAGGAGGACCTGAGTTCAAATCTGACCTCTGACACAACACAAAAACTAGCTGTGTGACCATGAGCAAGTCACTTAACCCCAGTTGCCCTCCAAAAAGCAAAAAAAAAAAAAATCCTTACTTCAGATACTTACTAGCAGCAAGACCCTGGACAAATCACTTAACCTTTCTATACCTCAGTTTCCTTAACTATAAAATGGGGAGGATAACAATAGAACCTTCCTTGGAGAGTTGCAATGAAGATCAAATTAACATATTAAAGTGCTTTGCAAATCTTTTTTTTTTTTAAGCAATCAGGGTTAAGTAATTTGCTCAAGGTTACACAGCCAGTTATTTCTGGGTGTGGTGCTGAGTATCTGAGCCCAGATTTGATCCAGGTCATCCGGACACTGGAGCTGGTGCTCTTACTTGCTGAGCCACCTGGCCGCCCTGGTGCTTTGCAAATCTTAAAGTACTACTATTATTATCGTTTTTATTATATCAAGTGTTATTTACCTTGAAATGTATCTGGTCCAACAGTAGCAGTATTGGAAACTCTGTGTGTGTGTGTGTGTGTGTGTGTGTGTGTGTGTGTGCATGCTGTGCTCACATTCTAGGTATTTCAAGGTAAATTTCTTAGGTTTCTACAAAACTCTGATATTCCTTTATGCCACAAGTGCCTCGAAAAAGGATTGCCCTTTTCTGGGTCTGTTTCCTTATCTGAAAAATGAGAAAGCTTAGACAAAATTATCTCCAACGCTCATGCCTGCTCTCAATAAAAGCTGGAAAGTAATGAAGACAAAAAATAGTCCTTATAGGCAAATCTCACTTTTCCAGAGTGTCAGTCAATGCCCCCCTTCACCTGTCAACAAAAGTATACTGATATCATAGATTAGGTATGCAAAGCAACTTAAGAAGGAGAAAGAATGAAAAGCATGCAGATCAAACTATATTAATTCCTTTTGAAAGGTGGAGACTCCAGTAGAGCAGCACATTGTCTTGTAGGTATTTTAAACCCCCCATCCGACATTTTATTGAGATTGAGGTGTTTTGCACCTATATATAGTTTGCACAGTATATTAGTTTGAAACACCTCTACTTTGACTGCTTCTGCTATGGATTGTCCATTTTGCGATAGCTTATTATCAAAATTAGGCTTTACCACTAATTGGAGGTGGGAGAGAGATGTCCAAGGAAAAACCAAGTGCCCCTTCCCAGGACTCTTCCACTTGCCATGAGACTGAACAAAAGAGAACTTTTGCCCCAAAGGATAGGCAGTCACTATCTGATAGCAGCAGAGCTGATGATCATTTGCAATTTGATTTTCAGGATAAATAGATCCTTCTGTATCCAATCCTTGAGGGTATGATGCTTCTGTAACATTCTAGCTAGTTCACTTTTCTAGTGACTTCATTTTCCAATTCAAAGTCAAAGCTATTTCTCTTAATGTTCTCTACTTTGGAAAGCATGATTCTTCCTGTATGAGCCCCAGAATTCCCTTACATTTTAAGTTTAAAAATGTATGGTAGCAGGGGCGGCCAGGTGGCTCAGTGAGTAAGAGCACCGGCCCCAGAGTTGGGAGACCTGAGATTGGTTCCAGGCTCAGATACTTAACACCCACACAAAAATAACTGGCCGTGTAACCTTGAGCAAGTTACTTAACCCCAATTGCTTTAAAAAAAAATGTATGGTAGCTAAGTAAGGCTGTTTTCAGGAATATTCTTATTCTTTGCCCACATCTGCCCAATCTTCTTTTATCTAGTTGCAGAGCTCCTTGCTAAGTTCCTATGAGCTGTCACCGAAGTAGCCCTTTTTATTGCAGTAGAAACTCTCAAAGCCCTAGGGTACTTCATAATTGTACCCCAAAGTCTTATAATATGGGGGTTCCAATCTACTCAACAGGGTCGACAAGTCAAGTCAAGTCAAGACAAGAAGCATTTATTAAGCATCTCTTGTGTGTACAGTATATACCCCCTCCCTCCTGGCCATTTTCTCTTAACAGATAAATGTATAACCATTAGTGACTCTACAAATTAACTACTTGGTGGTTTACTCTGGCTTCCACCCAGCCTTCTGATATGCCCAAATCTACACATGAATTAGGGGAAGAGATTCTGTGCTAACTAATCCTACTGGTAAGGTTGCTTGCATGTGGTCTGTTCACTGCCCATTGTTCTCTTTGGTCCACCATCCACACAGATGATAGGGACACCTGTCTTCTGGTGTGATATTCTGTCCAAAGCAATCCAGGTGTCCATCTATGGTTCTCACACATAAATCTTATTGAAAGGGAGACTGGCACACACTATGCCATTGGTAGAGTTATGAATTGTTCCAATTGTTTCTGTAAAGTAATTTGGAATTATGCTTTTTTAAAAAGTGAATAAAATACCCATATCATTTAGGCAAGAGACTCTACTATTAGACATTTACTCTAAGGAGGTCAAAGATTCAAATCCAATCTGTGACAAACTACTTAAAACAGCATTTTTATGCAATTAGGTAGCACAGTACATAGTATATTGGTCAGAGAATCCAAAGTTCAAATCCTATACATCCTGGACACCAAACTAATGAAACTTGGGGAAATCACTTACCCTCTGTCAGCCCCTGTTTCTTCATATAAAAAATGGGGGAAAACAATTACACCTAACTCAGAGGACCGCTGCAAGGATCAAATGAGAAAACATACACAAAGTGCTCTGAAAACCCTAAAACAATACCAACACACTGAGCACGCATACACACATGCACACACGCACACACACAGATGATATTATTAGGAACATTTGCAAAGACTTGAATCATAGATTTAGAGCTGGAAGGGATCTTGGGTACCATCTAGTCCAACCCCTTATTTAATAGATGAGGTTCAAAAAGTTAAGTGACAACCAAGGTGATGCAGCAGCAAGAAGCCAGGTCCTCTGATTCCAGACTGAGCATTCTTTTCATCACAATATGTAGTCTCCCATATGTACAAAATATTTATAGCAGCTCTTTTGTGGTGGCAATGAATTGGAAATTAAGGGGGTACCTATCAATTGGGGAATGGCTGAACAAGTTGTGGTATATGCATGTTATGGAATACTATTGTGCTATAAGAAACGAGGAGCAGATGGTCTTCATATTTACCTGGAGAGGCTTATACGAACTGATACTGAGTGAGAAGAACAGAACCAGGAAAAATTTGTACACCATTACAGACACAACGTATGTGTGATGACCAGCTTTGATAGACTGGACTCTTCTCAGCAATGCAGTGATATAAGTCAATCCCAAAAGACTCATGATGGAGAGAAATGTGTGCATCCAGAGAAAGAACTAGAAAGAACTGAGTTTATATCCAGATGGAAGCAAGATACCTGATCTTTTTCCTTTTCTTGTCTGGTTTTATGTCCTCTTTACCATTTTTCATTCCATCTGATACAATCCATCTTTATAACCTGACTAATGTATAATGTGAAAGTATTTACAGGTCCTATACTTGACTGTATGCCACCAAGGGGGGTAGGAGAGGGAGGGGGACAAAATATGAAACTCACGGAATAGTGGAATTGAATCTTGTAAACTAAAAATAAACAAACAAATTAATTAAAAAAAACACAATATGTAGTCTCAAGACTAGATGCCCTTTGACTGAAGAATGGCTTCTGACATGCCCTAATCTACATGTGAATTTAGGGGAAGAGATTTTGTGCTAACTCATTCTACTGGTAAGGCTGCTTGCATGTGGTCTGTTCACTGCCCATTCCAATACATGAATGCAATGGCATATGATTGTATCATAAAGAATTATAAACATGAAGAAAGCAAATGCATGGGAATATTTATATGAGCTGAAGCAAAGCCAAGAACATGGAAGTAGTAAAAGAACAGCTGCAGTGACAAAGACATAAAGAACAATTAAAAAATCTGAACCACATGCAGTTACAGTGGGCAAGCAGGCCCCAGAGATGAGATGAAAAAACATATCTCCCTCCTTTCTTTGCAGAGTCAGTTCGGAACCTTGCATTTACTATTGGAATGTGTTGGATTGTTTTTACTGAATTGCTTTTCCCCTTTCTTTTCCTGTTTTATTCTTTGCTCTCTAGGTAGGAGAGGAGGGAGTGATACGTTTGCTGATGAGGGCAATGTAAGGATGAGAGATATCCATAAAGTTGTTCTCAAGACAGTAGGGAAATCCTGAGAGCTCCCTTCATAATGACTGTGATGATTTCTATCCTTGTGGCTCAATTTTTTCAATAAAGCCTCTATCTTTATGCATGTGGAGGAGGAAGAGGAAGAGCTTATGCCATCCCCATGAGGAAAAAGCTGGGAAGCCTGCTTCCAGAAGGGCATAATTATGCACAACAGAAGTATCCAGCTTTTCAATGTGGACCAGAGAGTCTATAATTGGTTCTAGCCTGAAGACTATGTGCTGAAGAGATACCTGGGGTTGGACGATGGCTAGAAAGGTGCCAGTGGGCCAGGGCCACACCCCTGAGCTACTTCCTGCCTATCCACAGTTCAGGTGAAACAGACAATGACCTAAGGGTCTTGGGCCCTCCCCTTCTGGGACTGGTAGCTGTGACTATGTCTCATTTCTCTCTTTGAGTTTGTTCTCTCCTGTTTTAGGGGAAGAGACTGGGGATTTAAGCAGAATGGTCTCTGCTTTCAGAGAGCTTACTATAGTCCAATGGGAAAAATAACATGTACATGTATATATCAGACACCTAGAAAGTGGACAGCTAGGTGGGACAGTGGATAGAGCACAGGGCTTGGAGGCAGGAAGACTCATCTTCCTGTGTTCAAATCTGACCTCAGACATGTAATAGCTGCGTTGCCCTGGACGAGTCACTTAACCTCATTGACCTCACTTTCTTCATCTGTATAATGAGCTGGAGAAGGAAATGGCAAACCACTCCAGTATCTTTGCCAAGAAAACCCCAACTGGGGTCATGAAGAGTCAGACATGACTAAAACAGCTGAACAACAACAAAGCAGACAAAAGGTCGCTTTGGATGGGGAGGTACTAGTAGCTACGGAGACCAGGCAGTAACTCCTGAAGAAGAGGGCACTTGGAGAATCCAAAAGGCAGAAAGTGGAGGAATAAGGAGTACAAACCCACTGGGCACAGCAAGGAGGCGAGTGTGGCCAGATCAGAGATTTTGTGAAGGTCAGTGATGTGTGAAAACACTGGAGAGGAGGGAAGTCTATGGCAGCCGCTGGCTTGTGTTGAGTAGGGGCTGACATGGTCACATCTGCGCTTTAGGAAACTCTCGGTAGCAGTTAAGTGAAGGAGAGATTGGAGTAGAGGGAGACCAAGGCAGACAAGTCAAAGAGAAGGTTTCACAATGCTTTAGGTAAGAAATAATGAAGGCCTGAGCTAGAGTGATGGCTGTGTGACTGAAAGAGATATTGTAAAGCCAGAACTTACAAGAATTAGCAATTGATTAACAGGAAGGGATGATACTTAAAAAGTGAAATTAAGAGGTGAGAGGAATATAATGAGAGGAGATGGGGAGAGACAGAGTGGGGCAAACTATCTCATACAGAAGAGGCAAGGGAAAATGGTTACAATGATGGGGAAGAATAGGAAGGCAAAAGGGAATAGGTCAACCTTATTCCTATTGAATCTGGCTTGAGAGGGGAGGGAAATACACACTAAATAGGGGATCTCACCCTCCAGGAGAATAGGGGGGGAAGGGGATGTGAGGGGTGATGATGGAAGGGAGGGCAGGCTGGGGGGGGAGGGAAGTTGGAAGCACCCACTTCTGAAAAGGGACAGGATCAAAGTAGAGAATAGAACAAGTGGGAGGTGGGATAGGAGGGAGGGAAAAATAGTCAGTCTTTTACAATACATCTACTACGTTATTGTTTTGCATTAGCCACACATGTACAACCTATACTGAACTGCTTGTCCCCCCAGTGGGGGTGGGTGGCAGGGGCGGGGGAAGGGAATGAATCTGGAATTGAAAGTTTTAAAATCAAATATTCAAATATAAAAAAAAAGAAAAAAAAACTTTCTGTGGCAGTAAAGAACTGGAAACCAAATGAGTATTCACCAGCAGGAATAGGCTAAACAAAGTATAGCATATGAATGTACTGGAATAATATTGTACCATAAGACACAAAAGGACAGACTCACAACAACTTGGGAAGTCTGTATGATGAATTGATAGAGTAAAATGAGCAGAACCAGGACAATTCATGACACTGCATGTTGTAAAGGAAAACATCTTTGAAAACAACCCTTATCAATGCAATAACCAATCACAGCTTTAGAAGACTGATGATGAAACATACTTCTTTTAGGTGCAGAATGAGTCACATTTTCAAATGTTCTCAATGTGTGAATTTGTTTTGCTTGATCATACTTATTCTAATCCAACAAATTTATTTGCTGGAGAGAGTTGTGAGAAGTAGTAGAAGGGTAGTAATAGAGATGGAAAAAGAAAAAAAAAAGGAAAGCAAGAAAAGAACTTCCATGAAGCATCTAAAAATACACAGAAGAAAACAGAGGGAACTTTGGAAGGGGATACAGACAAGCAGGACTGTATTGATCCTACCATGTTAAATTTAATAAATGCATCAAAAACCCAAACTGTTATGTAATAGATTGTTTCATTTACAAGTCTCTTTCTCTGTTCTTTGTATATGGAAACATTCACTTGGGCTGATGTTTCTAAATTCATAATAAAAGCAACGTTAACAATTAAAAAAAAAAGAATTAGCAATTGATCTGATAGGTAGTGTGATGAAGTGAGGGGTCAAGCATGACTTTAGGCTGCAAACCTAGATAAAAACCACCCAAAGTAAATGGGGAATTCAGAGGTGGGGGGGGGGCACCTCTGGAGGAAAGATGATAAACTTTGTGTTGGATACACTGAGTTTTTCAATATAGGACTAGAGTTCAGGAGAGAGAGAGTATGGCCAGATTTATAGATCTGGAATTCATCCACAAAGAGATAACTTAACCCATGGGAAAGAAAAGGTCACCAAGTGAGAGAGTATAGAAACATAAGGGGTTCATGTGTGGTGTGGTGTAGTGTGTGTTATTTTGCCCATGTGGGTTATACATGTCCAAACAGATCTGTCTAGATGTGGCTCATAGACAGGCAAGAAGAGACATTTCTCTATTCTCCTCCCTCTACCTCTCTCCAAGGGAGCCTTTGGTACTTGACAGGATGGAAAGCAGGAGGATGGGGCCAGAGGCTGGCCATTCTGCTCACCTCAGAGAGAAGGTATATCAGACTGGAATACTATCTGTCTGCTCCCTTTAATATTGTTAGTCTAAGGGAAATAATTTTTATGTTCAAGTTAAGCTCCTAATCACTGTCCATTAATGGTCAGTGTCTTAAGAGTGTCATTAATGGGGGCGGCTAGGTGGAGCAGTGAATAGAGCATCGGCCCTGGAGTCAGGAGGACCTGAGTTCAAATCGGGCCTCAGACACTTAACACTTACTAGCCGCGTGACCTTGGGCAAGTCACTTAACCCCAATTGCCCTGCCCTCCCCCGCTCCTAAAAGCAAAAAAAAAAAAAAAAAAGAGTGTCATTAATGGTGAAAGAAAGACTTCACTTCCTTCCCACCAAATGCCAGTTCTACAATAAACATTCACAGTGAACAGCAAAATAAACAAATTTGTCCAAATCCATAGCAAAAAAGAAATAAGAAGTATACACATGAGAATTTATACCAGATAATACACAAAGTAAACATAGCCTCCCTTTGGGAACAATGTAAGTCAGCTCAACAGAGAGAGTCTTAGAATTTGAAATCTCTTATAGTAAGCTGGGTACAGGAAGGTGATCAGGGTGCTGATTCCTCTACATGTTGGCTTCTTCCCAGTCTTTCTCTTACCTTCGGGCCCCAAAAGGAGCCTAGAACTACATGTCTTCTCTCTTAAAGCAGGAAGACAGGAGATCAGGATCTGTCTTCTCTTGAGCTCTTGCCAATCCCATCCCTCTCATAGATGTGGAGTATTGAGTTCCATCAATAAGGAGAGTCCCATGCAAATGGAACTTTGAGATAAGGGTTAGAGTGGGAAAAGAGAAGAGGGTCAAGAACACAGTCTTGATGTTCACGACATGGATGAAGAACCAGAAAAGGTCAATGAGAAGGAGAGGTCAGATAGGGAAAGACAACCAAAAGAGAATAATGTCATTTAAAAAACACATACAAATCCAGAGAAGAAACCATGCCCTAGAGGAGAAAATGGGCAACAGTGTAAAATTCTGTAGAGAGGTCAAGATGGATGAAAATGGAGAAAAGACCATGAGATTTGTGAATTAACTGCTAACTTTGGAGAGAGCAATTTCAATTTATGATGAGGTCAGAAGTCAGTTTAGAGAAGGCTGTTTTTCTTTCTTTAAGAAATAAGAAGAGAGGGATAAGTATAAATAGCTTTTTCAAGGAGATGGGCTGAAAGAAGAGAGATAAAGGATAATAGCTACAGCCAGAATTTCTTTATATATCTTCTGTCTACATTTAAAAATATACTTTGCCTATACCTAAAGAGCTGATTTTTCCCTATTATAAAATTATATAAGATCACTCACCTGTGATTTGCCATTTTTAATGCATCCTGTCACTATGGAAAGGGCAAGGATTAAAATGTCAAATCAATGAAATTATAAAAAATCATATTGCCTTTTTTCAAGCTTATTCTCTTGCAATTGGGTAATACATTGAAAGCACATTAATGTTGTTATGACTGTCAGAGAGTTATAGATAATGGCATTAAGTATGAAAGAGCACATCATTTCTTTGGAGCATGATGAGTTTTTAAAATATAAATGTTCTGACAGTAAGAAAACATAACGTTATATTCAATTATGTCATCTGCCCCCAATACAATTGCTTCTGTGTTTAGTAAATAGATTAGATCCAGGTCACATTCCTGTGTTCAGTGGAGTTTCTAGTTACTCCCTTTTCTTTAAATGCTCAAGCTCTTTGTTTCTGCATGTTCTTAAGTGTCATCCTTTATTGCCACAGGCACAATGGCTATATTTAACTAATAATGACAGTGGTTGTCATTAGATTTTAAACTCAATAACATTAGCTTGACATATTATTTGAAGTATGTCTTCAATTTAAATTTGATTAAAATTACAAACATCCCATCTTTAGTGTCAATCAAAGTGTTGTCACCCTTTCCCTGAACTTTTCTATGAACTCTTTTTAAATAACTTATGGCAGTCATGATGCTCCTTCGGTTTAAAAGTTAAGACTAGCCCTAGGACATGAAAAGATTTGTATACACTACCTCTACAGGAAAGTACCTAAAAGGGTCGTTTTAAAATAAACCAGGTTCTGAGCCCAATTAGGGATTTTACCCAGCAAAACCATGGAGGTGTGAAGTAAGGCTACAAGAGGAGAGGGGAATAAGTGTCTAGTGCAGAAAGCACTGATTATACCTGAAAGCTCCAGTGAGGCATATCAAGGTTGATTGAAGAAAGTTAGAAGTGTTTTTGAATAAACAGTGAGTTCTAGGGCAAAAATAACTATAATATTTCAAAAATGAATAGCAAGTTTCTCAAGCAAAGGGGACAGGTGTAGATTTGAGGTTACTGGGAAGTTACTTGTAGAAATTTTCTCCCTTGCCTTCTGGAGCAAAGATTTTATTTGGCATTTGAAGCCCTTCATAACTTAGCTCCCTCCCACCTCTCCAATCTTCTTATACCTTACTCCCTGACACACAGTCTAAGGGCTTCCTGGCTGCTCCACAAACAAGACACTTCATCTCATTTTCTCTGGCTTTCTCAGATCCCTGGAACTCTCTCCTTCCTCTGGTCTTCCTACTTAAATCCTTCACTTTCTTTAGGTCTCCATTAAAATCCCACCTTCTAGAGGGAGTCTTCCTCATCTCCCTTAGTGTTAATGCCTCCCTATTTGTCCTCTATGTAGTTTGCTTTGTATAGATTTGTTTCTGAGTTGTCTACCCCATTAGATTGTAAGTTCCTTGAGGGTAGGGACTATCTTTTGTCTTTTTTTTTGTATCCCCATCACTTAACACATTGCCTGGCTCAAAGCAGGTATTTAATAAAAGCTGATTGATTGATTAGTTGGTTTTCCATTTCTTACTGTATGCCTGACAGATTTCTGAGCTGGAAGTCCTAAGGACCATCTTAGAGATTAGCTTGTCTGTCACTTTAGGCATTGCCTGACATGAAGCTGTCTCATTATTCCTTCTCTATTTTAAATGCTGATTCCTTTATATCATTCTGCTCTTCAAAGGCTTCCCCTTCAGCTAACTCTGCTGTCTTGATGAATGCATCCATTTCTATGACTTCAATGATCACCTCTTTGGTGTGACCTCCCAAATATCTGAGACACAACCATTGTGTCTCACCAACACTTTGGCCTCCTGTTAACTCCTAAATGCCAATCAGACATCTTCTCTTAAATGTTCCACTGTCACCTTACACTCAACATATCAACATGCCCAAACACAAATCTGTTATCTTTCCAAAGATGTATCTATGGAACCACTGTCATTTCTTGCTGTGAAACTTGTTTTGCCTCCCACTGCCATCATCTTACCTGTAAAACCCTATCATTTCATGCCAGGATTAGTACAATGTCCTTCTCAACCTCCTGCCTCCAATCTTTCTAATCCATCCTGGTAACGATGTTACCAGACTATCCATATTCTTCCTTTGCTCAGAAATCTACACAAAATTCCTACTTCTTACAACATCAAGTCCTCACTTCCTACACCTGCCTGATTTTGAAGGCCTTCCATAATCTGGTCATAGTAGACCCAGCCAAACATTTCCTTTTACTCCTGTACACAAGTCCCAAATTAGACTCACTTTAGTTAGCTAAGCTTCTTTATTGTCTATCTCACCCCTGCCACATGCACCATGCCAATTCATGGTTCTAAGAAATATTCTTTAAAGTATTCTCTACTAGATAGGTGTATATGTGTGTTTGTGTGTGTGTGTGTGTGTGTGTGTGTGTGCATGTATCATCCAGCTTCCATTCAAAGACCTGGAAGGAAAAGAAAGCAACACCTTTTGAGGCAACCCACCCTTTGTGACCCCATTTGGGGTTTTCTTGGCAAAAATCTTTGAGTGGTTTGCCATTTCCTTCTCCAGCTCTTTTTAAAGATGAGGAAACTGAGGCAAACAAGGTTAATGACTTGCCTAGGGTCACACAATTAGTTGATGTCTGTCTAAGGCCAGATTTGAACTCAGGAAGATGAGTTTTCCTGAGTCCAGGCCAAGGGATCTATCCACTGCCTAGGGACAGCTTAAATTGTTAGGAAGGTTTTTCCTCTCCTAACAAGGAGACTTAATATTTGCCTCTTTGGAACTTCCAGTGACTACTCCCTATTCTGCCCTCTGGGGCCAAACAGAACAAGACTAATTACTCTTCAACATGACAACTTTTCAAATACCTGAAGAAAATTCTCATGCATTTTCCCCCTCCCTCCTTCAGGTCTTCTCTTCTCCAGGCTAAACATCTTCAATTCTTTCAACTCATCCTCACTTGAGACATAGACTTACAGCCCTTCATAATTCTGGTAGCCCTCCTATGAACCCTCTCCAGCTTAAACTCTACATCCCAGAACTGAATACAATGCTCCAGATGTTAACTGACTAAGGCAAAATGTGGAGTACACTGAATCATCTCCTGATTGCTGGAAGCCATGTCTCTCTTAATGGAGGTCAAGTATGCATTAGGTTTTTTGTGTACATCACTCTGCTGACAAATGTTGAGTTTTCAGCCTACTAAAATCCCCTATTTTTTTTTGTTTTTGTTTGTTTGTTTGTTTCTGACAAATTCTGCCTAACTGTGTACTTGCGACACTGAGTTTTTTTTAACCCAAGTGTGATTTCACACTTCTTACAAATGAATTTCATGTTATTGGTATATTCAGGTCAGTGCTCTACTCTTTCAAGATCTTTTTGGATCCTGATTTATCCTGCATGATCTAGCTCAAATCAAGTCATCTCTATGAAGTCTTCACAGTATCTTAGAGACTCAAGGGTGGAAGGGATTTCAGAGGTCATTTAGTTTGAATGATACCTGAACAAAAAACTCCTCTACAACACACCAGACCTTCACCCTCTCTCTCTGAACTCCTATGGCTCTCACTTGTTTTCTAATTATTTCACTTTCAATTCGAGATCTCCAGCTAACTCTAAACTCAATGCAAAAAAGAACCATAAAATATCATGCCTCCTTCAGGTCCCTCCAATACCTCAATAATTACTGATGTAGTGAAGTTTCTCCTATGGATCTGTCACTAAAATTTTACCTTTACTAATTAATTTATTTGGGTTGTAGGAATATAGATTTAGATTTATAAATATAGATTTAATGACCTCAGAGGTCATTTTTCGGAAACAGGGGTCCAATGAAGTAAAATGACTTTTCCCTAAGGTCATGCAATAAATAGTAGGGTCAGGATTTGACTGACCTTTGTTCTTTAGAGTCCTTTGACTCTAAATCCAGTGCTCACTCTGCTGCACCACATTGTTTCTTGATGATCTTCTGATCTTTAATAAATTTCTAATAAAACAGGAATACTCATAGAAGGGGTAAACTCTGTCAATTGGTGAAATTTTGTTAATTATTTTCTTCCCCATTATGACAGGTGTGAACAAGGATCTTCTGGAATGGGGCACATCCTGATCTTTTACCAACTTGTGCATTATCAACATTCAAATGCAAACCCAATTGTGTAATGACAATGTTTTGTTGGGTTACATATCTAGTTACAAGGACAGAGTGGTCAGGACATGGGCATTTGTCTGTCTTCTTTCCTTTTAGGATTTACATGGAAGTATGGACATATTCAAACGCTGCCAAGGTATTGATTCACTAACTCTATATGTAACAGCCCTGCGTTTGGAATCATGCAGCTTAGTGAAAGGTGGACTGGCCAGACAGAGAGGTAGACCCCACACATTCTATAGGTATATCTGTATACATCTGTAGGCAATCATGCAAACAATGCAGTCACTTTCTTTTCAGCTGTTTAAATCAAGTAATGACTGCCCTATCTATTTGAGTGATGAAGCCTAGGATTAAGTGGCACAGAGGATAGAATGCTGGGCCTGAAGTCAGGAAGATTCACTTTCCTGATTTCAAATCTGGTCTCAGATACTTACTAGCTGTATACCCTGGGCAAGTCACTTCACCCTGTTTGTCTCAATTTCCTTATCAGTAAAATGAGCTGGAGAAGGAAATGGCAAACCACCCCAGTATCTTTGCTAAGAAAAGTCCAAATGGAATCACGAAGAGTTGAATACTCAACAGAAAAATGACTAAACAACAACAAAAAGTCTAGGATCAGCTTTGGAAGGTCTGAAGACTTTTGGTATAGATAGTCCTGGGGAACTTCTTTAGTATTAACAATAGATGCATGGTGTTAGTGGTAGCTCACAACTTTGAATTTATGCTTTAATCAAAACCATTCTGAAATCAACAAACTGGGCTAACATGTAAGAAAATGAATAAATCCAGGTTCATTAAACTAGTGCATTTTTTGAAAAACAAAGAATGACAGAACATTTCCTTTTGGTTGCAGATACCAGCAAATGTGTTAGGCTGCTATTTAGAATGTGTCTTGGAATTGAAACATTTCCAAATCATCAATAATTAAAATGATGAGAATCCATCATTTCACTGACACTTCAGCAAGAAAAGATGCCCTATTTTAAACGTGCTCACACATATTCTTGTCAATCACAAGCTGTCACAGCAAATTATTTCATTTTGTAGATCACATGGCATTTAGCAGAAAACCTCTAGGTTTAAATTTAGATCTCAGGTACATTATCGAGAAATCTTTTCATAGATTCCCCCCCACACACCCCTTGTAACAGCATCTTCACAATGCATTATATAAAAGATGTAAAATCTTATTCATAGTATTCAGTTTCACTTTTGCTTAACAAAACTCATGACTGATATGAATAGCTATAAATTATAACCTTGAATGCAAAATAGCAGAGTGGGCTATAAGAAATAGTACAAATGCAAAACTCAGTATTTTAATAACAATCACTGTTCCATACAGTGGAAATTCAGGTTAAGATTGTGAGCATGATGTTGGGCCCAATCAATTTCTTCCTTGACCTTTTTTGAAAACTTTAATCTCTTTTAAGACAGGAGACAATTCTTATGCTTTTAGCCCTATATTTCTCCCAGCCCTACCCATAATACTAAAAACCATGGAGTGGCACAAAGGAGTCAGGCCTTAAGAGTCAGGCCATTTAATTTAACCCACTCATTTTAAAGGCAAAGAAATGAGGCCTGAACCTGTGAAATGATCTACCCAAAGTGTAACCACTGACGGGATATGTTATGGCTAAGATTTAAATCCAAGATCTTCAATTCCACATCCGTTATTTTTTTCCACCACCTTTCAAATCCTGCCTCAGACATCACTAGTTGTGTGACCCTGGTAAGTGACTTATTTTTCTTAGACTTATTTTCCTCTCATTCAGAATGGGATTGATAATACTTGTACTGCCTCTCTCCCAAGCTTGTTAATAATGAACTTTTACTATTTACACTTACTCTGCTAAGAACTTGACAATGCTTATTTCTTTTGATCCTCAAAGCACCCCTGGGAGGTAGGTGCTATAAATATTTCCATTTTACAGATGAGAGAGCTGAGGCAAACAGCAGTTAAGTGACTTGCCCAGGGTCACACAGTTAGTACATATCTGAGACCATATTTGAACTCAAGTCTTACTGATTCTAGCACTCTATCTGGTATAACACCTAGCTTTTATGAGGAAATCAGACAACAAGGCAGTATTTTGTAAACCTTATAAGGCTTTGTAAACAGAAGCTATTTTATTAGTGAATAGATTTCTATTGGTCCTCAGGTATTTGATCTGAAGAACTTTAGTAAGTAAACATGTTCCTTGAGGAAGCAAAAAAAAAAAGATACAGATAAAGACAAACTGTGGGGTATAAAACTGAAAACTTTCTAAATGGCTTCATTAATGATGTCTCTTGGGTGTCTCTCTACAATTTCAGTAAAACAATTAAATTATGCTATCCATAAAGACACTACTGGAAGGATATTGGAAAGAAAAAAATGTATAATATCAAAATGTAAGAAAAGATGCCTATTTTTTTAACAAGAATTAGTCCAATTACATTAATATCCTGTGACAGCATGATATATATATATATATATTTATATATATATATATATATATACATATATATGTAAATTTAAAACAATAGGCCCTGCCTTCAAGAAGCATGTGTTCTAACGGAGGGAGGTTTGGGGGTAAGCTTCATTGAGGGGAGCTGACATCAGAGTTGGGCTTTGGAGGAGATTTTAACAGATAGAGTTGAAAATGGAGGAAGTCTGTTTCTAAGCATGGTGGTGGATGTGACTGAAGATATAAAGGTAAAATGGAGCTAATAAAGAGGAGGTTAGAGAGTTCTAGATTGGTAGGACATAGAAAAAGTTGAAGAGGAGTAAGATAAGGCAGTCCAGAAACAACTACTTCTACAATGTTTATTTAGTCCATCCTAAAAATGTGACCATGGCCCTATAATTGAATTTCCACCCCTAATCGTTTTACATCAACTTTGATCTGGACATTGATCTTAATAAGACCTTTTGGTTAGAGGGATTTTTTTTCAGGTATATAATAAACAGATTACATACTCTGAGCCCCTAGTCATCTGTGAAGATCCTGGGGAAGGGGGGGAGAAGTTGGCATCAATAATTTAGAAATTAAATTTACTTCAGGGATATGGTATTTTCTCTATTAGAATTTTAACCATAATTTGTTAGCATTCTCCACTAATTCACTTTTGCCTTTCTCATCCCAAGAATGAAAAAAAATTTTTCCACAAAAATCCAAAGGTTAGAATAAATACCGCCATTTATGTATTACTGACTTCCCATGCAAGAAGCAAAAGTGAGCTTTCTTCTGAGGGCCCACACAATGATGTAATCCTTCATTATTCTTTGTGTTCACACATTCATTTCTTTTTATCTCAACAAGATTGTTACCTCCTTGAGGTATCCCCACATGGTACAGAGTATAATTGGTATAAGTGTCTAATTCTAGGCACTTAATAAGGCTTCAACAAATATTTACTGAAAGGAATTAGATACTAAAGTCTCCAGAGGGTTAAATGTTAAAAATCAGAGCATCACCATCTTGAACAGTGTCTTTTGGGATAGTTGTGTATTAAAGATTCATACACAGGCAGGAAAGGTGCATCTAAGACACCCTGTCTTTGCCAGTTGTTTTAAGGCAAACTTCAGAATGTTCATTTCTTCAATTTTTCAAAAAGCCTTCTTACTCAGAATTTTCCCCAAAACTTCAAAAGAATTTGCATGTGCACACTGACTTGTCCACAGCCCATGTCTGATTTTGATGAGTAAGATGATGCACATTTAGACAAGTCTTTTGAGATACACTAAATGTCCACATTTTGATTTTCTCAGGAGCTTAACTCACTACGAGTGATTTTTTTTTTAAAAATTATGACAACTTATCCCCGTAAAAGTCTTCTTAATGGACATGTGATGTGCTATTCTGTGTCCAAGCTCACCTACTATTTCTTTTCTCCAAAGACGAAGCACATCTGCCACCTGCTCTAGTCTGTGTCCCAGCAACAACTGTCGAGCAGCATAAAGATTGATTATCAGTCAAAAACCATTGCACAACACCAGATTTTGGTAGGTTAAGCTTGCTGATCCAGCAAGAGATGGTGTGAAATTTTCAGGAATGTGTGCCAACATTTTGGTGCTAAAAGAACAGCAGTGCATTTCACAGTGAAACACAGCCAACGACATGCAGACAAAGCAGAGAAGTTTTTTGTTGCTGTTGTTGTCCTGGACTTGATTTTAAAAGGAAAAAGAATTAAAATAAAGAGAAATTATTTCATAAAATTGAAAATCATCCCCAATGCCTAGTCATGTGTATAATAATGCTATTTGAAGCAAAAATGTTCAGATTTTCTTTAAAACTCTAGCTACGAACAGTTTTTAAATATATCTATTCCAACACACCATCCATATATAAAAGGCAAGAATGCCTTATTAATCAAAGTAATTTAAGAACTTAATGAAGCAGTACATGAATATTTAAATCAAATTAAGGTCATGATGAAATAAAGCCCAAGTGTTTTTACACTTGCAGATAGCTCAGAGAATGAGTAAACAAAGGTAGCCATATTTTAAACTTCAAGGAATATATATAATCAAATACAATTCTATATCATCTTGTAAGTAATTCTTGTCAAATATCACAGCAACAAGTTTCTTCACCAATGTCAAACTGTTTTGAATTTTTTTATCAAGTTTGATAAAATAATTTGTTATATTTTCAAGGATGGAATCATACAATTTCATCTATAATAAGCTCCAAGATTAATTTTTCTGAATTTATGTAATTTGCTATCCAGAGTTGACTTTTGCTCATTAGCTTTACAAAAGTGGGGGAAATTACTCTTCTTTTGAAAAGTTCTGAGATGAGCACAGCAGTTAAATGCTCCTAATTCTGATAGGAAAGTTCCTATGACATTTAAAGCAGATTGTTTTATAGAGAACTTTGACAGCAGACTGGATGTTCAAAATACTTTGAGGGAGTAAATACGAAGGATGATTTTTTTTATTATTGCTATTTTTAACATGAGTTAGATTCTTTCTCACTGAACAGTTAGAAATTTGCATATTTAATTCCAAAGGTCAAAATATCAGAAATAATGTGTTCTTTTTTTATTCTATCCACTAGATTCACTGAAAACAAGGTCAAAAGTAAAGTCAAGTTCCATATTTACATTAGGGAACATTCCATTAGGAAACAATGTGCACATATCAATTGTAGGAGTGTCTCCGGCTACATCTCATAATTATGTTAATATTCTTTGAACAAAGGTTGACTGCATAAATGAATAAATGAAACTTGAAACTTTGAACTATTCTTTTTTTTTCCCCAAAGAATAAGTCTAATGAATTGTGTCTGTTGGGTGTCACTGAAACTAAACAGTAAATTCAATAATCTCTGATTTAATTTATTATATTTTCACCATTTAACCTCCTGCAGGCTCCCTAATGTCTATTCATATCTATATTAAATTAAGCACCAATGCTAATGAAGGGCAATAAACGTGGCTGTCAGTAGATTTTTCTTTCATTAAGCACATTATCCTCTTACTGAGCTGTAAATGAGTAAACATTAGTTTTGTTAAACCATGCAAAAAAGACAGGATGAAAATCATTTTTAATTGCACCCCTTAAGCGATTTGCTGGGTTTCTGGGTTGTTTTTACCTTTAATTTTTTTTTTTTTGACTGGATTTAAAAAAGGTTCCCCGGTTGAAACAGAAACGTCGACATGGTGGGGTCTGTCTGCAGGCTCTAGTGTGCCTCTGCACCGTCTGCCAAGAAAGCTCATCAGCAGCCATGATCCAAAGCTGCAGCTTTGGAGTGCCCTCCTCCAGCAGCTGAAAAGAGAACCAGAGGTAAGGAAACATGATCAGAACATAGGAAATCGAACCATCTCTAACAGGCAAAAATCTCAAAGCTCAAATAAGAAGCCAACTCATAGGTTAAGAAACTAACATTAAATAACTGAAACAGTGACCTTTGTCCAAAAGGCACAGCTATTTTCTAGTGTGGTTATTTACAAGCGGTACAGTAATGAGTGAATCACGGCATCAACAGAATTTTTTTAAATGATCAGATAATTTTATTACTAAAACATTTTGTATATTTCATAACATGATATTTATAAGATAGTAAAATATCATACGTTTTAAATTAAATGTGGGTTCCTTAAGTTGAGCAAAAGGAGAGAACACCTAATGAAAAGTTTCTATATGCATATAGTCACACATCTACAGATGTTAAATGAAATAATTTTATACTATAGTAAATCTAATTATTTTTATTTCTTGGATATCATAAACTGTGTGGAGAAAATAAAGCACAAGGAATTTTGGAAGAGCAAATGCTAGGATAAGAGCAGATACCACAACTTTGACAAAGCTACCCCAAGACCCATTTTTGTAAACTGTTACCCTAATCACTCATGGTGGATATTTAATTCTTTGGGGGGTATTTTAGATGTATTTTGGGTCAGTTGTAATTTTGGACACAAGAAGTCTATACCTCTAAAGAAAAGTATGTAAAAGTACATGTTAATGAAACAAAATTTTAAAGTTTCATGTCTACGATCTTTAGTTTTATAGAAACAAGACTAAAAGACTGTTGACAATATAATTTAGCTGGGATTTGCTGTTTTTCTATGAATAAGCCTGTCAGAAAACTGTCAAATTCTGCATAGCTATTGTTTTAAGATACATAACTTACATATAATAGGCAACATATTGCATAATACATATGCTAAAAATCTTATACACATATATGCATAGCCCTAAGTTTAAAAAAAAAACTTTTTCATTCTTATGACTTATGATTATTTAATGATTTACAAACAGAAACAAAAATCTAACCATAAATCAAATGGATTATAACTAAATTGCTTATACTATAGATATCTATGCTAGTTTTCATGTTAAACCGTTTTGGGATGGAGTAAAGATTGAATTTGGGATAATACTTTTAAAGTATTTTAACCTGAGATAAAACCAATTTTGCTACTTTCTGAGCAAAATCTATATTCTCAAAAAAAAAACCCCAAAACAATAAAATCCAGACCAAGATACGAAACTTTTAGCAGCTAATTAAGACAAATATTTTTCTCCTAGAAACAAAAATATTATAATAAAAAGTATAATTGTTAACCAAATCAGTACTTTATCATGCTACTATTTTAGAACCAAAATTTCAAATAAACTAAAATTGGAATATACTAAAATATCGAAATATCCTGAAAATAATGGAGGAATTATTATTAAGATCAATTTCTTTATTTCCTTTTTGCTAACAAAGTTTCTTGTTTACAAAAAGTTGTTTTCATGAATTCTGATGTTAGTCTGTGATCATCATCTGTGTGAAATCATATACCATAGACAAAGATGATATTGCAATAAGTTCATTTCAATTAAAATTTTGTCAAAAAATATTATGTTAAAAAAAACTTTACAAGTAAATTTTCAATTCTACTAGCTTTAAAAGCCAAGTCCACAAGATAACTTTTTATGGTACAGTTGTCTTCATACCTTAAACTCACTTTTAAAACTTCCCAGATCTCCCCATTGACATCTGTTTCGTTCATTAAAAAAAGTCATCCCTAACCTATAATTTGGATATTTTACAGGCTACAAATTGGAGATGAGCTGCATCTTTATACTCTAAGTAGTCAACTGAATGATTACAAATTCTCAAAGAGAAAAGAACTTCAACCACTGTAGTTAAAAGCAAGACAAGAAGGACAGCTTTGATTACCTCAGCTGACCCCGTGGAACACTGACAGGTCTGCTTCTCTTGGATGATGATATAAGACAGGAATTGTTTGTACTGTTTGATTTGTGGCTGTACAGGTCTGATATTTCATCATGGCTATGATCTGATTTCGTTTGATGTGTGGAACAATCTTGAAGCCCTGACCCTCTTGATACCATTGCTGATGGCAGTCAGATGTTGGGGCCAAACTGAGGCTGGCTGCCTAGAGTTTTGTCTTTCTTTTTTTATCACTCATGGCTGAGAAGATATATATGTATAGTCTGAAATAATAAATATATGGAAAATTAAATGAAACTATGTCTTCTTACTTATTGAAACTGTGATTATTGCTAACTCTGTACTAGGTATTTATTTCAAAGTTATAAAATTTTGAAAGCAACTCAAATAATATTCTTCATATTAAGTTACTTTACAAGAGTAAATTAAGGAAGACATTTCTCTGCAGTTGGAATAATAAGAAATAAAGAGTCCTCTAGTTTTGTTAATAGTCAGTCAAGAACTTACTATTACCTACTATGTATCCACAACTACTGCAGGGTAGGGGAAGAAATATAAAAACAAGGTCTCTGTTTAAAGTAATTTATAATTTAGGAAGATGATATTAACACTGATGAAGGAGTAAGAGGAAAATTAAGACCTGGACCTAAGGTGATGACACAGAAAAGGATATAGTAACTTAATTCAAATAAATTCACTTCAACCCCTGAAGATCATGAGAAAGAAGCAAAAGGGTGTAGGGGGAATAACATTTTGGGAAAAGGAACAAAAAAGAGCATAGAGGTACCTTCCTAAGCACTGGGGGATCTGTATGAGAAGCTAGTGGTCTTAAGGGATGGGCCTCCTGAGAAACTACCAGGCCACAACTGATGGTACCTCCTCCCTACAGAATCAGGGGATCACATCTATGTGGGGAGACCACCTTAAGATAAAAAAGGTCAAATATTGTCCCAAAAAGGGAAAAGAATAAATCCTACAAACTTTGAGCCAGAAAGTTTAATTTTAATTACAGGGAAATTTTTTAAAATAAAGAACAGATCATTAAAAGGATAGTTAGCAAACATTTAGAAAACGAAGCTAACATGCTTTCAACAAGAACAAGTTATGCCAGACTAACCTTATTTCCTCATTTGACAGGATTACTAAAACTAGTGTATCAGATGAATACTATAGCTATAGTCTAGCTTGATTGTTGTGAAACATGGGATGAAATTTCTCATCCTAGTCTTGTTAAAAAGATGGAGAGATGTGGATTAGACTGTAATATAATAAAAAAAAAATTAGTTGAACTTCTAGACTCAAGAAGCATTCATTAATGGCTCATTATCAATGTGAAAGGTAATTCTCCAATAAAGTGCACCAGGGATCACTGCTTGGTCCTAAGGTATTTAATATGTTTATCAATGATTTAGATAAAGACATAGATGGCATATTCATTAAACCTATAAATGATTATACAATGGCAGCTAGGTGGTACAGTGGATAGACTGCTGAATCTGGAGCCAAGAAGATCTGAGTTCAAATTTCACCTAAGACATTGACTAGCTCTGTTACCCTTGGTAAGTCACTTAACCATATTTGCCTCAATTTCCTCAACTGCAAAATGAGGACCTACTTCCAAGGAGTGTTATGAAGATTAAATTAAATAATATTTGTAAAGTGCTTAGCATATAGTAAACACTACATAAATGTTAGCTATCATTATCATTATTATTACTATTATTATTAGAAGACAAAAAGTTGCAAACAATAGTTAATATATTGGACTGACTGAGTTGAAATCCAAACAGATTTTGGCAGTTAGAGGGATAAATGGAATCTAAGAATATAAAATTCAATAGAGATTATTAACACCATTTTACAGTTGAGGAAACTGGGGCAGAGTGGTTAAGTGACTTGTCCAGGGTCACACAGTCAGTAAGTGTCTGAGGTTGGATTTGAACTCAGGTTTTCTGACTTAATGCCCACTGCTCTATCAGTGCCATCTGAATTGTTTCTGTTCTGAACAGAAACTGAGGGTCTTCCCTTCCCAGATTGATTCTTTTAGGAAGTCAAACTAGGACATCTGTTGTTCAATTCTTACTTAGTCTTTAATTACTTAATGAGTGTTGCCTCAGACAAACTGAGACCTGGGAAAGACTTTAGCTTAAAAAGGCCAAGGTCCCCCACTGCATCTGGGGCCATCATCAGTCTTCCTGACCTATGTCTTGTCAATGGACCCCAATGACTCTGGAGGTGAGAATGAATTTGAAGACTTTGTACAGCCCTGCCTCACTTAAATCCAATCCACTTATAAGTCAAGACATCACCCTTCTGACGTCATTGGTCCTCTTTGATAATGAAGGACAAATAGCCACAAATTGTGCCATTTAGTTGCCACTTAAGGCAGCTAAATTAGAGAAGGTAATTTATCTGAGACTCTAAATTACAGACAAGCTGATGATTTGTACTAGTGAAGGGAGCTTCCACTAATGAGATGACCAACTAGACATGATATAGATGTAGGTATAGGTGTAATAGAGAGATATAGAGATAGAAGAAGAGATTCTGTGATCCGATTGAGGTAGCTATCCCCTTTGTTGATGCAGTTGCCACTCATTCTCACCTGTGAATACCACATCCAAGTTCCCAGTAACTTTGCCACAAGGGGTCTATCTGCCAGGTTACAACTTCATCTTGCATAGATATCAATGCAGTTCATTGACTGCATCCTTCTTTTTCCAGGCATGTATTTCTCTGGTGATACTTTATATACAAGTTCTTCCATATAATTCCTTCTATGTGATGTGTTGGAAGCTGGTCCACCATGTGTATCTCACTGACTTTTGGGGAATCTTCCATTTTATTTCCTCAGAGCAATAGTTTTCCATGAGGCTGTAATATTAATGGGTGTTGAAGATCTTCCCTGACCACTAAAAGGCCTCATGTAGAGCCCAACAAGAGAAGCTTGATTAGGGGAGGTTTGTTTTTCAGGAAGTCCCACACCTTTTGTTACTTTGTAATTAGGCAGTGGGTCATGAGGGTTGTGATGCCCTCTGACCCTGATGAAGGCTATATATACTCTGAGGTGAGGTATTGCTTTGGGGATTACTCCTTGGAAGTGTTCATGTGATTCAGCCAGATGAGACTCTGGGTAGTCATTCAGGAACCCCCAGGCTTTGAAAACCCAGATGTTGACGCTTATCTCTTTGGTAACTCTATGTATAGCTTTGCTCAGACAGCTAGAAGTCCTGTCTGTTGGTGTATGTTATTTTCTCATCTGTATTTTTTTCTGCTTATATTTTCTCTGAAGTTCAGGGTGCTGACTTTTCCCCCTGAACTAAGTGAATTAACATAAGATTGTTGACCCCTTTAAAGTTGCTTTCCTTTAGAAAAACAGATAAAGAACTTGCACTAGCAGCCATCTTGGGTATGCTAGGATGCTTGTTGTTACAGATGCCCAGCCCTACAACATCAGCAGAAAAAAAACTGGTGTTAAAAAGATGGTCTTTTGTTTTAGAAAGAACCATGTAATTTCCCAGTTGCTGTTCTTTTGTTCAACTCTTGGCCCAGCTCACTGTCCATTTGCAGTCTAAGATCCACGTCCTTTTGGACAAGCTTTACATATCATCCATCCAACTGCAAATCCTTGGAGGTCTTCAACTACGTGTTACCATTGTTGTTTTTTCCCCAGATGGATAATTCACTCTTTTAGGAATCTCTATGTTTTGGGTTTTGATGTAAACAATGCCATGCCATTAAAAAACAAGAGTGTCAAGAAGCTATCATCACATGTTGGGAATCAGTCTTTGACTTGGACTTTACTGTGGACATCCTCCATGACAATGAAAAATGCCTTATGCAAGGAAATTTCTCCCTACCTTGTGCCCCGTTTGATATAAATAATCAGAGGGTCACTGAACAAAGTTATTTCTGTTGTTGATATATTTTCAAGGCATCGTGTATGATTTTGACATATGCACTGAAGACATGTGATTATAGATTCAGAGCTGGAAGGGACCTTAGAAGTCATTGAGACACAGGGAGGTTAAATGACTTGCCTAAGATCACACAATTAGGAAGTATCTGGGGCACGATTTAAATGCATGTCTCCCTGACTTCAAATCCAGCACTCTAACCATTATGTAACCTAGCTGCCACATCTTGGAGAAGAGCTTTAAGGAAACATTTTACAGTAATGAATAATTTTTATATAGTCAAAAAACAACAAGGACAGTAGGCTTTTGTATTCACTCACTTTTCTCGTATTCTCTACATAATTATGTGACAGTAAAGCTATGTTCTGAGCTAGACAATTTGCAATAGTCTATTTTGTTCTGATATCATTATCAAGGATATGTTTAATGAGGGTGTTTGTAAAAAAATTTATGTAGATGGGAAAGTAGAAATGTGGACTGGTAATAATTGATATTCTCTGTCACTTTTGTGGGGCAATAATGACTGACATTTTCCCCACACCTTAGGTATCCTATCCTTGGGAACTGATCCTTTAATCACTCTAAAACTCTGTTACCTAAAGCACAAGACAGCTTTTGGTGTCCTTGATCAAACCGAGCTGCTTTTCCCATTTTTGTTTCTTTCTTCAGTGCCATTTACATCTCTGCTACTAGCAAAGGCTGTAACATCAAGAGCAGAGGTGGTGGCTCTGTCATTCTTGATGATGAAAAGTTTGTCATGAAAAAATGTTTACAGGTTCTTGATCCATCTTTGTCTTCTTTGTTGCTCTCCATCCAGTTTTGCTCTTCAAAGCCACTGAGATCACTTGGTTTAGTGGATCCCTCTCTCCCTCAGTGGATTTCTTTTATAAAACTTTTTTTCCTTTCTCTGCTTCTCATTGTTTCAGTAGGCAATACTGCTCATAATTTTGCAACAATCTTTGCAGAATCATAAAAATAAATTAACACAGAGTGTCCCAAAATTCTCAGTACATTTCAATGTCTTAAAATGGCGCTCAAACTTTTCAGAAAGTCTTTATATTAAATGAGCTCAGCCCTTACCTGCCATATTCCTCCACTTTTGTCAAAGAGATTTACCAAGGTATTTTCTAGGTTCTTTTGGTCTCCTCATTACATAACAAATTATTTCCATCAATCAAAATTCTGTATGAAATTGTTAAACCTGTGTTTCCCAAACTATTTCCCAATTTTTGGTGTCAATGACTTATATAAGTATGGTTGAAGTAATTTTGCATGTCATCTGTTTTTTTTTTCATTTTCTTTCTTCTGGCTTTGTATTAATTGAAATCTTTGTTCTAACAAATGAGTATTCTAACTAAACACAGATAACTTATTCAGGAATAACCTGCACAATGGTAACAAGTTATTTAATGCTGGTTGACATACAGTTTCTTTTTGGTAATAATACTTGCAGCTCATCACATCTAGCACTTCCTGATTCTTTACTCAAAGAATACATTCCTACTGTATATATGTGTGTGTGTGTATGCATACATATATGCAAACACACACACATAAAATTCTGTATACTTCTACCTCACTTGCTCCTTGCTCCTAATCCATTGTTTTAAAGACATTTTTGCCACCCTCCATCATTCTTGCTTTTGCACTAAAGATAGTAACAAGTTCTTCCCAGAATAAATCGATCTCTTTCTTCCTCTCCCCTTTCTCTCTTCCTCTCTCTTCCCCTCCATCCTCTGTAAATGATTTTGATTCATAGATTCCACCTGTTTTCATGATATTCTCTCTTTTGAAACCATAGGTAATTACTGGGAGATTACTGGTTTTAAAAGACAGGCTTTTGTAGCAGTGAGCAGCTTGGGATCATATAAGCACCATAGTTTGCCGATGGTCCAGAGCAATCTCCTCCTCATATTTAATACTATCCCAGCTCATTGTACTCTACAGCACCCCCTGAAATAAAAATATGAACTGACCCTCAGTCTTACGGGGCCTCTTTCTGCCTTTCTTGTGATGGCAGAATGACAGAAGAAGAAGGTAGAGAGTGCCAAGAATCACAGAACTCTTAGACTATCTATAAACATAACGCTAAATGTTGCTGTTCTATATGAGTGGTGTCAAACTCAAATAAAAATGAAGCCATTTAAAAAGAGAAAAGGGCTGCATATCGACAGTTTTAAGTGGAATGTTATCTGTTTTACTGTATTTTTATTGATTCTGCCACTGCTTGACTGGCCCCACTGCTGAAGAGAAGGTCCCACTGGGCTAACTTTTCTTTTTATATGTAGTCCAAGAGATGTGACATGATCTCAATGGATCACATGATGCTTCCTGTGAGCATTAGCTGCCATTTATCCAATGTTCCAAAGTACTATGTATGACCCCTTTTAATTGGCTTGTTAACATGTGATGAAGCTATAGAAAAATTATTTAGTACCTGCTTTATGCTATTGATTGATTGGCTTATTCTTACCCTCTGTACCCCAGTTAAACATTTGCTGTCCTCAGTAGATTAACTGGAGGACTTTTGACCAAGTCTAATTCCCAAGTCCTAGAGAGCTCTCTAGTGACTTAGGGAGGTCTGAGCATTGTCCTTTTCCAGTGCCTAAACCTAGTGCTTTGTACTACAAAGTTCCATTAAAAGTCTGTGTGGCACAGTTCACAAACAATATGGAAATGAACATTTTTGCATATTTGTGGATATAGGGTTTAACAACGAGATATAATTTTAAAACATTCTTATAAGTTCCTGCCTATCTTGGTACTTAAAAAGGTCTCCATCCTAAAAACAATAAGGAAAATAAATGCAATATAAAATCAAGTTTTTCATCCCCGAAGGGTAGCCTCATACTCTAGAACTTTCAGAACATGTGAGGGAATCCCATGGGGATTCGGAATCTGAGGTGAATCGGTAATCCTTCCCCTCACTCAGTCTTCAATCATTGTTTTTTACACAGATGTGCACTGGCAACAAAGCCAGTGTATATGCATTATATATATATGTATAAATTCTATAGGTAATATAAAGTCCCACCCCATAAAAAGCCAGCTTTACCAGAAGCTTATCTCAGAATCATCACATTTTAAAAAGATCTTGTCAAAAAATAGAAGCAGCATAAGAAATATTTCTCTACCATACAGAGGTTTATTCACTTTCAACAAGACAATATCTGAGGCACTTGTTTGAACCAAGGGCAGAAGTTTCACTTTTCTGAAAGAAAAATGAAACCCATTCTTGGAACATTTTGAAAGAAAGGGTTTTATCCATGGGTTGGTTTGAATGGCGGATATTTTAAACCATATGAAGGAAGTAAATCTTTCAGTTCAAAGTCCTGAAATTGCCATTGTAGATGCTATTAAAAATATATATATATGTGTGTATACACACACACACACACACACACACACACACACACACACACATATATAGGGGCAGCCAGGTGGCTCAGCGAGTAAGAGCACCAGCTCCAGTGTTGGGATGAGCTGGGGATCAAATCCAGACTGAGATACTTAGCGCCATACCCAG
The DNA here is from genome assembly GCF_028583685.1 of Petaurus breviceps papuanus. Taxonomy (NCBI): domain Eukaryota; kingdom Metazoa; phylum Chordata; class Mammalia; order Diprotodontia; family Petauridae; genus Petaurus; species Petaurus breviceps. Next base: position 20,968,653 of record NW_027185804.1, read on the forward strand.
AAATAACTGGCCATGTAACCTTGAGCAAGTTATTTAACCCCGATTGATTAAAATATATATATACATACATATATACACACATATGTATATATACCTATAAACATACATTCTTATATATACATATATGCATTTATATGTGTATACATATATTAACATATATTCTTATAAATACACATATACACATGACTGTATATTGTATATATGCATATATATGCATTATATAAATAAATTCTATAGGTGATATAAAGGCCTCCAGAAGGACTTTCCTTATTAAACTCCTCTGATTATTGCCTTTTGTATCTATGCACACAGATATGTGTGCATGTGAGTGTGTGTAACTATACAAACATCTTTATTATCTATATTCCAACAAGCCCTAGGAAACTATTGCCTCTGCAGAACTGAAGATGAGTACTGAACAGAGAGAAATGGAAAGATACAAGTTGAGTCTAAACAGACTGCAACATATCATTTGAAAGATCAGGTATAAAGGATGCCATCAAAGAGATGTATGACAAAAAAAGAATCACGAGGCGGAAGTGAGATAATGGGAGTATGGGCAAGAGGCTCCTTGGTACATTTGTACACTGGGAGAATGGAGGAAGGCCTCTCACATGTAGGGCGGCCCCTCTATGCAGAACTCTTGGGAGTACCTGGAAGAATCTCACAAGATGGGGAAGGTTAGGCTGTGATCAGCGTCATCACTGGGAACCCCTGAATTTATGAGATCACAGAGTCACTTCAGGATGTGGCTTCATATACCACTGGGATAGCAGACAGCATTAGCCGCATGCCAATTAATTCAGCCATTTTGTCTGGCTGAGCCATGAAGCTCTCTTAGTTCTCGGGTTGAGCCAAGGAACATTAGAGAAATACATTAAATCACCTGTTTAATGGGCAAAGGATATATGCAAGAACATGACATTTCTACTAATGCAGTCTCCTTCTAGAAATCCCAACCTTCAACCTCTGAGATAACTGATGCCATGGCCATTATACAGGAAAACGGGAAATCCATATACACTACTTGAGGAGAATCACCTAGGTGATTCCCAGGTGCAAAATTATCAGTGGAAGGTGCAACTCAGCTGGAACACATCAACTAAGAGTGGCGCCAGGGAGTTATTGAGTAAAAATCAAACATTAAAGTTAGACCAAGGCAACCAAACACCATAACATGTGGGCTGTGTAAACAGTCTCCAAAACACAACATGAAAAAAGTCACAAACTGAGAGCAAGGACTGTTTTACTTTGATATTTCTATCATAGGACTCTAGCACAGTGATTTGCACACAGCCAGTGCCTAATAAATGCCTTATTCACTTATTCACTCAAGTTATCCAAGAGTTCAAAACTTCAAGTTTCACACTAATGACAGGTCCTCTGAACTAGTTGGTAGCACAGCCATCAACATGTATGTATTCAATTTGCACTAGCTGAATGCAAAGCATATCATTTTGTATATGTTATTTGTCCTTGAAGAAAATTATATGTGTATGTTTTATCTCCTTAACTTATTAGGAGGTAAAGGTTTATATCTTTTGTGTCCGTTACATCGGCCAATACAGTCTTTATCACTAAGCAGACATCCAAGGATAACAATAATCTTATGGTCAGTTTTTCCCTTATGTGCATAGCCAACAACAAGATACAATCATAATCTGCAAAGAATAAAAGATACAAAAAGGTAAACCCAGCAGTTATCTCTGTCTTTCACTAACAGCATAGGGAAAAATTCACTCCTGTAATCAGAAAGAATACATTAAAATACTGAAATCTAGAATTAAATAGAATAAGAATTCTGGTTATTTAACAATCAGTTTTCTTCTGGATTTTTAATATATTGAATTAATTTTATACTAAGCTGAGCTTTGTGCTAATTTCTCAAGAGCAATTCTTGAGTAATCAGGAAAATTTTAGGCAAAATATATTTGAAAATAAGCATAAAATAAGACGGGACTCTTTTTGATGTGTAACAAAAAGTAATCTGATCAATTTCAGATTAAAAAAAAATGTCACAAATGTGTAGTAGCCAACAATTCTATTAGGAAAGTGGGGATACGGCTACTTCAACAGACTATGGTTCAATAACAAATATGCCGGTCTAAGTTATCACACAGTTTGGATATGAATTCAACAGCAGGATAATGACAGTTGCCAAGGATTTGTACTTGCTGTCGCTTAGTCCCGGTGTTGCCTGTCAAATTGTCTCTTTTTCTTATACAGAAGCCATAGAATTTTTATGGATAGCAATTACTTACAATATACAAAGAAGTACATCAAACTTAACAACCACTCCTTAGCCCTTCACTATTTGGTAGTCTCTTTGTTATATCTAGTCATCCATTTTCACCTAAATTATTTATTTATACTCTATATTTGACAAGCACAGATTTCTTACTTTATATTCCTATGGTGCTTATACCTTCCTGAAGAGATACCGTGATTTATTTAATATGATTATATTTTCAACTTATCTTTATATTACTGTTTTAATAGTAATTAAGCTTTTTGTTGGAATAAATACAACTAAGAGACTATAAATTCAAAGGAATACAAATCTATGCATAGAAATTGCATTCTGATACATTAAAATATAATGCTAAAGATAAAAGAATTAACCATACAAACATCTAGTATAAAATTTTTTTAAATTAATTCTCTGGTGCAAATATTCTTGTATCCTCACTTTATTAAAAATAAAGTGACACAAATGACTTTTGGTAATGGGCACACATTTTGGATAAACCTTAAAGGATTTCATTAGAAGAGAATTAAGCAAAGCAAAGGGTCATTACATTAGCAGCCGGCATAGCCCCAGATCAATTCTAGGCATGCAATTTTGATTTGGGAGAGACTGGTGGGAAGATCAAGATAAGTCCCCAGGACATTTATTTCTGATGTCTGATTCCTGCACTGAGGGCAACTGATCTTTTACTTAGTAGTTTAGTGATTAGAGCTTGGAGTTTGGAGTCAAGACCTGAGTTCAAATCAGGACTCAACCACTTATTAGCTTTCTGATCCTGGGCAAGTCACTTAACCCTGTCTGCCTTTATTCTCTCATCTGTAAAAAGAGCTGGAGATGGAAATGACAAACCACTCCAGTACCTTTGCCAAAATACCTTCCCCCTAAAAAAGGGGGGGTGGATCACAAAGAGTCGGACATGACTGACAATAACAACGTCACAAGTGGTGACAATGGTAGTTCCCACTTCTAAAATATTTGAGAGCTTATGAATTGCTTGGCTCACATCAGTGATGGAAGTATTTTCATCCCTACATTATGGATAAATAAATGAGATGCAGAAAGGTTATGCCTTTTCAATGACCACAATGTAAATACCCAATGTGGGACTCGAGTTCAGATTTCCCAACTCCAAGTCCAGTCTTTCCACTATACCTCACAGCTACTGAAAGAAGTCCCCATCTACTCGTGAGGGCCAACGTCAACAAGAACTCAAAAAAGAATTATTGGGTGAGTATCAATGGAGTGCTCAACAGAGGCAAATTGGGGCAGGAGGATAATACAGGCCAGTCAACAAAAAGTAAGCAATGGATGATGAGGTTGAGAAACAGATCAAAATCCTGCCATAAAAACATAGACACGGTCCCAATGGGAAACTTCAACTCCCTCAGATCTGCTGCAGTTCTTTCTCCTGAAAGTACAGCAATATTTTTTTTCTGTTTACCTTTTTTATCCATTTCATTCTTCAAGAGGCAGGGGAAGCAACAAGGAAAAATGTGAATATGTACATTGTATTCTGACCAACAAAATGGAATTGGTCAATAAATGACAGAATTTTTAGATGAAGCAATGATACCATCTTGTAATTTACAAATGATAAGGAGGGGTAATACTGGCATAGTCTGCCACAAACCAGAGATTTTTTTTGAAAGCACATTTCAAAGAATAAAGTTTACAATGAGCATCATGCTATGCTACTTAAAATATGAGTAACTTTTATAAAGATATTCATAGCATGCTGATCAATTTCCAGAATACAGAAAGCTGAGAGGGACAATTAATATGTTAGGTGACCAAATGAAGACCAAAAGGATCTCAACAAATTAGAATAATTAACCAACTCTAGTAAGAGTAAATTTAATAAGGATAAATAAGAAATTCTACAATTTGGGTAAAAAAAACAATGGAATATGAATCACTTAACAATATGTGAAAAAAGAGGTGCATGTTTTCAAGGACTGCAAAGACAATGTGAATCAACATGATATGACACCTCTCTCTCCTAAAAAAAACCAATACAATAATATTAAGTACAATAAGATATAGCACCCTAAGCAAGGGAGATAATGGCAGTTAAAGAGCTGACCTCTCAGGCAAGAAGGCCTGGGTTCAAAATTTAACTCTGACACATACTGGCTGAGTTAATGAAAGAAAAGTCAATGATGAGAATGCCCAAAAGACTTCAAATACTGGGATAATGAGAGGAAATGAAGTACTAATGGGACAAGAATTAGCCTGGGGGAAGTAACATATGTATGACCCAACAATGGACTTTTCAAGGAGAAAGGAGAGAAGAACAAAATGGCTTTCATCTTTCAATGTCTGAACATCAAGATCACCAGAAATGATTCAAAGAAGGTAGACTATATATACATACTCAGTTGTGTACAGAAATGTAACTTACCTAATAGGGAGATAGGAAAAGAAGAGGATAAGAGAAAGGGGGAAGGATACAAAAGGGAAGACAGATTGAGGGAAGCAGTGATTAGAAGCAAAATAAACTTTTGAGGAGGGACAGGATAAAAAGAAAGAGAGAAAGAAACAGAAGATAATGGGATGAAGAGAAATACACAGTAATCTTAACTGTGAATGTGAATGGGATAAACTTGCCTATAAAACAGAAGCAGATAGCAGAATGGATTAAAAACCAGAATCCAACAATATGTTGTTTACAAGAGAGACAACTGAAACAGAAAGACACGCACAATTAAAAAGGGAGGGGCTTAAGTAAAAAAAGTCAGGGGTAGCAATTATGATCTCAGACAAAACAAAAGCAAAATGGGCCTAACTGAGACAATCTTAGAAATTTGCTAAAAGGTACCAAAAGATAATGAAATAATATCAAAATATTTACAGCTAAATTCTCTGATAAAGACCTCATTTCTCAAATACATACTGAATATAGAACTGAGTCAAATTTATAAAATAAGGGCCATTCCCCAATTGATAAATGGTTAAAGGATATAAGCAGTTTTCAGAAGAAAACAAAGCTATCTAATAGTCATATGAAAAAATGCTCTAGATCACTCTTGATTAGAGTTTTTGCAAATTATAACAACTCTAAGCTACCACCTTACACCCATCAGAAATGACAAATGTTAGAGGCGATGAGGGGAAATCCATACACTGATGAACTGCTGATGGAGTAGTGAACTGGTCCAACCATTCTGGAGAACAATTTGGAACTATGCCCAAAGTGCTATAAAATGGTGCGTACCTTTTGGCCCAGCAATACCACTGCTAGGTCTGTATCCCAAAGAGATCAAAGAAAAAGGGGAAAGGACCTATATATACAAAAATATTTGTAGGAGCTCTTTATATGGTGGCAAAGAATTAGAAATTGAGAGGATGCTCATCATTTGGGGAATGGCTGAACAAGTTGTGGCATATGATTGTGATGGAATATTATTGTGCTATAAGAAATGACAAGGTGTAAGGGTTATGGGATTTAAAGATCTTCCATGCCCCGTTGGACTTGCTGATGTAGCAGGAAGGGGCGGAGCAAGAGGAAGCGGAAGCCAAGCTAGCGTTCCTGCGTTGGCTGGCGGTGGTGGTGACGGCGGCAGCAGCAGAGGCAGTGGCAGTGCAAAGCCCTTTTTGAGTTAGGACTGCTAAGGACTTTCTGCTAAGGACTCCTGCTGAGGACTGCCAGGGGCCGGAGCTGCTGGGAGCGCGCTTCCAGGACGCTGGGTGGTTGCTGTGAGTGGGGAGAGGAGGACCTTTGCCTGAGGTAGCCTGTTCTGTTTTAAAGGCTTGAGAATGTGGGTGCTTTCTACTTTATCTACCTGTGCCAATATCATAACTACTCTGATGGCTTTCACTTTCTGGTTTTGGGACTCAGTCTTTTGGTATCTTAATAAATTTTCTAGTTTATTTCCTCATATGGCAAACATGACATATTTTGTAATGGATAATTATATCAGCATATTTGTAATCTCTATAGGCATTGTGAATATGGCATTGCTGATACACAAGGGGGTGGTGGTTTCAGAAAAACATGGCAAGATTTATGTGAACTGATACAAACTGAAGCAAGAAGAACCAGGAAATCATTGTACACACCATAAGAGCAATGTTGTAATGATGATCAACTATGAAAGACTTGGCTCTGATCAATATAATGATCAAGGCAATTCCAAAGGACTCATGATGAGAAAAATACTGTCTGCCTCCAGAGAGAAAACAGATGAACTTTACGTTCAAACTGGAGTATAATTTTCTCACTTTCATGATTTTTACTGCTTTTTAAAAAATATGGCTAATATGGAAATAAGTTTTGCATGATTTTACATATGTAACTAATATCATATTGGTTGTCCTCTCAGTAGATTGGGGAGAGGTAGGAAGGAAGAAGAGAATTTGGAACTCAAAATTTAAAAGAGAAAAGATTGTTTAAAGTAATTTTTTTAATTAAAAAAAATTAAAGGGGTCCAAGAGGGAGGAGCCAAGATGGCAGCATAGAAGCAGGAAGACTCCCTGTACTCCCCCCATAACCACCTCAAATACCTATAAAAATGACTCTAAACAAACTTTAGGGCTACAGAATCCACAAGATGACAGAGAGAAACAAACCTCTTACTGAAGATAGCCTGGCCGGGTGGCAGGAAGGGTCAATAATAACATGCTGGGAGTAGAGCCCAGCCCCACATCAGCCCACGATTTCAGCCTTACGGCGGCCACAACCAGCCGCGGCTAGAGGGAAATCGGGAGAGTGGATCACCAGCAGCTGTGGTGGTTCCCAGAATTATTAACCATAAATGCCAAAGATAAAGTGAGAGGTCAATGGACTTTGGGAAAGAGGGGTCTAGGAGTACAGTCTGGCCTCTGTCCTCAGGGTGAGAAGAAGCTGAGGTGCACTGTGCATGGCTGCTTCAGAGCTCATGGCCTACAGAATATAGGGGGACCAAGCAACCAGTCTGAGGGGTAATGCTCTTGCTTTAACCTGCTTGGATCTGGATTGCTGTCTAGGGTGAAGGTCCTGGAGTGTGTGACTAGTGTGCCAAAGGCAGTGGAGGCTTCTAAGAGGACAACCAACTAATAGCTCCAGCAGCTGAGAAAACCCCAGCAATTTGAGACAAAGCTCTCCTCTCTGGAGGCAGAGTTCTACTGTGGCAAAAAGCTCAAAAGTCAAGTAATTGAGTGGCAACATGAGCAAGCAAAGAAAGCAAAGCAAGTACAGCAATCCAACTTTGGATTCCTTTTTTGGGGACCAAAAAAAAAAAAAGCATGGAACAGGAAGAAGACAAAAAAGTGAGAACTCCTGTACTAAAAGCTTCCAAGGAAAATGTGAACTGGTGACAGGCCATAGAGGAGCTTAAGAAGGATTTTGAAAACCAAATAAGACAAGTGGAGGAAAAATTGGGAAGAAAAATGAGAACGATGCAAGAAAATAATGAAAAGAGAGTCAACAATCTGACTGAAGAAAATAACAGCTTAAAAAATAGACTAACTCGAATGGCAAAAGAGGTTCAAAAAGCCAATGAAAAGAATGCCTTAAAAAGCCAAATTTGCCAGATGGAAAAAGAATCTCAAAAGCTCACTGAAGAGGATCATTCCTTCAGAATTAGACTGGGGCATATGGAAGCTAGTGACTTTATGAGAAATCAAGATGCTATTAAACAGATACAAACAAATGAAAAAATAGAAGTCAATGTGAAATATCTTATTGGAAAAACCACTGATATGGAAAATTGATCCAGTAGAGATCATTTAAAAATTATTGGACTACCTAAAAGCCATGATCAAAAAAAGAACCTAGAAATCATCCTTCAAGAAATTCTCAAGGAAAATTACCCTGATATTTTAGAACCAGAGGGCAAAATAGAGGTTGAAAGAATTCACTGATCACCTCTTGAAAAAGATTGCAAAAAGAAAACTCCTAAGAACATTATAGCCAGGTTCCATAGTTCCCAGATCAACAAGAAAATATTACAAGCAGCCAAGAAGAAACAATTTGAATATTGTGGAAACACAATCAGGATAACACAAGACCTAGCAGCTTCTACATTGAAGGATCAAAGGGCTTGGAATATGATATGAATGACATATACACTAAATAGGGTATCTCACCCTACAGGAGAGTAGGGGGGAAAGGGATGATATGGGGGATGATGAAGGGGAGGGCAGGTTGCAGGGAGGGAAATTGGAAGCACAGACTTTTGAAAAGGGACAAGGTCAAAGTGGAGAATAAAACAAGTAGGAGGCAGGATAGGATGGAGGATAATATAGTCAATCTTTTACAATATACCCACTATGGAAATGTTTTGCATAGTTATACATGTACAACCTATATTGAATTGCTCATCTTCCCAGTAAGGGTGGGTGATGAGAGAGGAAGAGAAAGAATGTGGAACCAAAAGTTTTAAAATCAAATGTTTAAAAATTATATATATATATATATATATATATATAATTTTTTACATGCAACTGGGAAATAAGATATACAGGCATTAGAGTATAGAGATCCACCTTGCCCTACTGGAAAGTTGGAGGGGGGATGGAGAAGATATAGGAGAGAGCAGATTGGGGGAGGGGGTATATAGTGGCATCACTGCTTTGGGGCGGTGGGTAGGGGAAAGACAGGGAGAAAATCTGTAACTCAAAATCTTGTGGAAATGAATGATGTAAACTAAAAATAAACATAAAATTTAATTTAAAAAGTAAAATTTTAAAAAATGAAGAAGAGAAAGCAGGGCAGATTGCACTTGGGAAATTTTGTCATATTTTAAATGACCACAAGCTCCTCCCTGAAACAAAAATACATTCTTATGGAGACTTTCAAGCCCCCAAGAATTTGCAGCATCCGTGGCTGTGAATCGTAAGGTACCACAATCAAAATAGAAGATTCCCCAAAGGATAATGGGGAGACATACAGTGGATTTACATAAGCTAAAATATATTATTAATAGTAACCTGCATGAAGGAAATGATGTCAAAGGTATGAGAGGGAAAAGAAGTGAACCATTACAAAATCATATAATTAGAGTGAAGAATGATAGACTACATGCTGTACTAGTGCTGAAATGATTTGCAAATAATAAATATTTGTAAATAATAAATTCATAAATATCTAGATTTGTAAAAATCATTTGTAAATGACTTGTAAATATCTAGATAACGGCTTCAAGACATTTTGCAGACCTCTTTATGGAGGCTTTAGGGGAGAACATTGACAAGAGTTGCTTGGGGCAGCTAGGTTGTGCTGTGAATAGAGCACTGGCCCTGGAGTCAGGGGGACCTGAGTTCAAATCCAGACTCAGACACTTAACACTTACTAGCTGTGTGACCTTGGGTAAGTCACTTAACCCCAATTGCCCTGCCTTCCCCCCTCCAAAAAAAAAAGAGTTGCTTAGGATGAGAAAGCATAAATGGGTCATGAGTCACCAAACTGGAGAGAGGACCTATAAGCCCTTTAGACTAGTGATGACAAAGCTTGCATTGGACCAGACATTATGGAAAATTGCTTGGAATAAGCCCAGAAAGTTATTAGACTGTACATCCCTTTGACCCAGCTATAAAACTAACAAGGCTACATCCTAAAGAAAGCCAAGAAAGAAGGAAAAGATCTATAAGTAGAAAAATATTTGTAGCAAGTCTTTTCACGGTGGCCACAAATTGGAAACTAAAGGGGAATCCCTCCTATTTGGGAATGGCTAAACACAGTGTGATATATGAATATGAAGTCATATTACTGTGGCACTAGAAATGAAGAAAGAGACCACTTCAAAGGGAACCAGGAAGGTGTCTATGGATGTTTCAGAGCAAAGGGTACAGAAACAGGAGAATAATTTATATGATGAAAACAACATTATAAAGAAAAACTACTCTGGAAGACTTGAACATTCTGATCAATATAGTGACAAACCACAAATCCAAAAGAATGGAGACAAAATATGCTACTTACCTGCTTCTCCTGACAGAGAGAGGATAAACCAAAAATGCAGAAAGAGACATCCATTTTCAGATGTGACTAATGTACCATTTTGTTCTGTTGGACTACATAACTATATGGTGAGGCCTTTATTTTTCAGGGATTTTTTTTTTGCTGCTAATTTTGGAGATGGGAAGGTAGTGGGAAGGAAAAATTAATTTTTAAAAGATTGTCAATGGAAAAAATGAAAATAATACATGAAAATAAACATATTGAGATCACAGATCAGTTTTAGAATTAAAGTAGTATTGAATATTACAGTTATAATTACTCAGTTTTAAAATTATGATTTAACACCCAGGACCTATATGATCACAACTACAAAACACTTTTCACACAAATAAAGTCAGATCTAATTAATTGAAAAAAATATCAATTGCTTGTGACTAGATCGAGGTAATATAATAAAAATGTCAATTTTACCTAAATTAAATTATATATTTAATGTCATACCAATCAATTTACCAAAAAAACTACTTTATAGAGCTAGAAAAAATAGTAACAAAATTCATTTGGAAGAACAAACAGTCCAGAATATCAAGGGAATTAATGAAAAGAAATGCTAGGGATGGTGGACCAGCTATACCAGATTTTAATCTGTATTATAAAGAAGCAGTCATCAAAACTACTTGCTACTGGCTGAGGAATAGAGTAGGGATCAATGCAATAGATTGGGCACATGAGACTCAGCAGTCAATGACTATAGTAATCTATTGTTTGATAAACCCAAAGACCCCAGTTTTGGGGATAAGAACTCACTATTTGACAAAAACTGCTGGAAAAACTGAAATACAGTATGGCAGAAACTAGGCATAGACCATTATTTAACACCATATACCAAAATCAAGTCTAAATGGGTGCGTGATCTAGGTTTAAAGGCTGATACTGTAAGCAATATCGGAAAGCAAGGAATAGTTTACCTGTCAGATTTGTGGAAAGGGGAAGACTTTATGATCAAACAAGAATTAGAGAGCATTATAAAATGCAAAATGGATAATTTTGATTACATTAAATTGAAAAGCTTCTGTACAAACAAAGCCAATGTAATCAAGATTAAGAGGAAGGTGGGAAATTGGGAAAGAATTTTTACAACCTATTGTAACAGCAAGCACCCCAAGCATCCTCAGGGTTTGCTGCCAATACAGGTTCTTAGATCTGCTTTGTTAAAGGAAAGCAACTCAAAATGGGTTAACAAGCTTACTTTAATCAGTCAAACATGTATCATTTACCTAGTTCAGGGGAAAAAGGTCAGCACCCCGAACTTCAGAATACACAGACAGAATTATCAAGACAGAAACAGATCAAGTAGACAGATTTCCAAACTGTCCAACCATTACATCCATACCCAGTCAACATCTGGATTTTTTCAAAGCCGGGGGGCTCAGGACAACGGCTTCCCAGAATCCATATCAAATCACAGAACACTTCTCAAAGTGAGCCCCAAAACAAAGCCTCAAATCAGGGTTTATATACCCTTCTCCTGGCTCAGAGAATGTAACAACCTTATTGACCCACTGGCCAATCAAGAAGTATCCACTGAAAAACAAGCCTCCCACCTCAGGCTCCAGGTACACTTTAGCCTAGGGGCAGGGAAGATCTTCAAAATTTACATTCCCATTACACCTATGTCTCTGATAAAGGCCTCATTTCTAAAATATACAGAGAATTGAGTCAAATCTATAAGAATACAAGTCATTCCCCAATTGATAAATGGTCAGAGGATATGAACAGTTTTCAGAGGAAGAAATTAAAGATATCTATAAGCATATGAAGAAATGGTCTAATCAAAACAACTCTAAGGTACCACACCTCACCAGTCAGATTGGCTAAGATGACAAAACAGGAAAATGAAAATTGCTGGAGAGGATGTGGGCAAATTGGAACACTAATGCATTGCTGGTGGAGTTATGAACTGATCCAACCTTTCTGGAGAGCAATCTGGAATTATGCCCAGAGAGCTATAAATAATTTCATAACCTTTGACCCAGCAATACCACTTCCAGGGTTATATCCCAAAGAGATCATAGAAGTGGGAGGATGACCCATATGTACAAAAAAATTTATAGCAGCTCTTTTTGTGGTGGCAAAGAATTGGAAATTAAGGGGGTGCCCATCAATTGGGGAATGGCTGAACAAGTTGTGGTATGTGCATGTAATGGAATACTATTGTGCTATAAGAAACGAAGAACAGATGGACTTCATATTTACTTGGAGAGGCTTATGCAAACTGATGCTGAGTGAGAAGAGTAGAGCCAGGAGAAATTTGTACACAATTACAGACACAACATATATGTGACGATCAACTTTGATAGACAGGACTCTTTTCAGAAATGCAGTGATATAAGTCAATCCCAAAAGACTCATGATGGAGAGAGATGTCTACATCCAGATAAAGAACTAGAAAGAACTGAGTTTTGAATCCAGATTGAAGCAAACCACCTGATCTTTTTTCTTTTTCTTGTTTGGTTTTGTCTCCTCTTTACCATTTTTCATTCCATCTGATACAATCAGTCTTTATAACCTGACTAATGTCTAATGTGAAAGTATTTACAGATCCTATACTTGATTGTATGCTGTCAATGGGGGGGGGGAGCAGGGGAGGGAAGGAGAGAAAATTTGAAACTCAAGGAATTGTGGAATTAAATCTGGTAAACTAAAAGTATACAAACAAATTAATAAAGAGAAAAAAATTTAAAAAAAGAAAAAAATTATGATTTAAATTATTTGCATCAAATTTTTCCCTTTATACTCATAGGAGACAAAAATATAAGAAATGTTACAGAGAAAGCAACATCTGAAAATGTTCCACTGATTATTTCACATTCCACAATGTTGAGAGAGGTTACATCTTAGTATTTAATCAGGTGAACAGCAATACTCTCCACCCCAAACATTCATCTCCATCACTGAATGAACAATTTCACAACTTAGGATTGATGAAATATACCAAGTACTGAAAAATTGCACCTTTTACATTTAACTCATTAGGCAAAAAAAACCCTTCAATTTACTCCTTCTTCTTAGACTCTCGTCTTGGCTCCCTATGGTTTTTATGTCTATGAGAAGTCATATTTATGCTTCTTAAGGGCAATGATAATTTTATTTTTGTCTTTGTCTCTTGAGCACATAGGATAGTGCCTTGAATATAAGAGGCTCTAACCAAATATTTGTTGAATTCAATTAAATTGTTCAAAATGAAACAAAACTTTTAATAGCTTAACTGAATTGTGAAACACATTTTCAAAAATCAATTTTGTAAGCAAGCCTGGCCATTAACCAATTAAAAATTGATGGACTCAAATGGGAGTATATTGGGAGTTTGTACCATGTTTCAAAAGACAATTTATCCATAAAAGCAAAAAAAGGAAAGTTGGTGTAGTCACCCACAAGCTAAGCCAACCCATGAGGTGTACCTTGGTCAAGCAGGTTAAAGCAGCCCTGAGACAATAGAAGTTTGACAGACTACTGTTTTCAGTCATGTGCATGACCCCATTTGAATTTTTCTTGGCAGAGATATTAGAGTGGTTTGTTATTTCCTTCTCCAGCTCATTTTACAGATGAGAAAACTGAGTCAAACAGAGTGAAATGACTTACCCAAGGTCACATAGCTAGCAAGTGTCAGAGTCTCTATTTGAACTCAGGAAGATAAGAATTCCTAACTCCAGGCTCAACATGCTATACACTGAGCCACATGGCTGCCCCAAAACTTCTAATACTTATCCCTGTATGCTGCAGCAGACATTGCTTGTTTCTAAACTGTCTTTTCCCCATGTTCCCAGGCAGGGCTACATTTTTGGATTCTGTTCCTTTCTCAGTAAATTGCGGAAGACCGCCAGCATCTCCAGGGGCAAATATAGATTCTTCTGTCTGGCATTTATTGTTGTTTGTCCTTCATTTTTTGAATAGGGCCAATGGCATCAAGAATGGTAAAATGATCAATAAAATTGTGAAATTATTGAATGATAAAATAACGAAATTATAAATGGTATGGGCGATGCCTTTTTATTTGAGTGCAAATTGGATTTAAGTGAGGCAGAATTGCTTGAAGTCATCAGCCTCACTCTCTCTTTCAAAGTTATCAGAGTTCAGTGGCAAGACAAAATTCAAGAAGACTGGCTATGCCTCTGGATGCAGTGGATTACCTTGGCATCTTCAATGTCTGACCAAGCTCCAAGAACTCCACAGTGCCTGCTTCAGCCTCTTTGTGGTCCACTGAAATAAAATGCTCATACCTGCCTATTCTGTTCAGGAAGTCTTTGCATGCTTAGGGTAGACAGCCCACTTATTCACTGACTCATTTTAGACCCATTGTTTTCCCTCAACCTGGATTAGCCAGTCTGCCAAGATGGTTTTACCTGAGTGTGGCCACTGTGCATGCTACAGCTTCTTGGAGCTACTGGTGAGAGTTGGGTGGACACCAAAGGTGGAAGAGCAGCCCTCACACCAGAAGTACTACTCCTCCCTGAACACCCGGTCCACCCCACCTTCGGAATGAAGCACTTTCTGAAGCCCCAATTCCTAGTGCCTTCCACTCAAAATCACCTTTTCTCTATTTTGTATCTACTTACATCTGTATATAATATCTCCCTAGATAGATTGTAAGTTCCTTGAGGATACAGATTGTTTTTGCTTTTGTCTTTATGTGCCCACCATGTAGCACAATGCTCAGTACATAGTAGGCACTTGCTGATTGACTAATTAAAGATCTATCAGGTTGATGTTTCTTCATTACCTCATTCACAATTTCTAACAAGGACACTACTGGAACTGATAGTTGGGACAGTTGGAACCAAACTGATGAAGGCTTTGAATGGAAGGATTAGAAGCTTGCTTATTGGTTACTTAGCTACTTTTATTGCATGAAAAGTTTGGGGAAGACTTGGGAAATTCTTCCAAAAACAAGGTAAAGATCAGCTCTAAACAGGAAAAAAAAAAATCATGAAAAAATGATCTTCCCTCAATCCCAGCATGACTTGTGGGTTTAAAAAAAAATACTGTGTACACATTGTTGGTCCCAATGGATGGATTAACATTTGTAAATGACCTAGGAAATGTGACTCTTAGCAACCTTAGTTCTTTTTTCCACCATGTTATTTAAATTATTAAGCTTACCCTTATTTTTAAAAGTCATCAAGTCTTTACCAAACCTTAAATGCACTAATATTATCAAGGAAGAAGAAGAGGGCCGGGCAGGACTGGGGATCAAAAAAATTCAGCACTGAGGAGTCAATCTTCAGGTGGAGAGTATGTCCATAACTACAAAAAGATTCACCAGTAAACTTAATGCTTTGCACTCCGCTGTCCCCTCTCAGGGGACATCGGAATTCTAGCATATCACTCGAACGTCCCCTCTCAGGGGACATTGCAGTTTATTAGTGATTACGGGGAATTGAGTTATTTCAGCACAACTTTTTGAGACATGCATGTTTCCCTGAAGTTTTATCTTGAAATGGCACAAGAAATTAAATCAAAATATCGTAAAATTACTAAGATATATACAAGAAATGTCAGTGGGTTTTGTGTCGGACGAGAATGTGAGATGCATGCTCATGACGGTCTGAGCACTTCGCGACGCCACTTGAAAAGAGCGATAAGGGGAGTTTGTAGAAGAAAGGTCGGTTTTCGAACATAGCACACACTGTATAGTGAGATATATAATTACAAATAAACAAATCTACATCTGAAGGAAAAGATTTTCAAAGCTGAGCTCATTTTGGTTTGAAGCTTTGAGCAGTGCACATAGATCTAACGAGTGAGAAAATCGGAAAAGTGATTCTTTTCTTAGTGAATAAATTGTTTGGTGAAAGCTATTTTGGTAAATATCATCTTGTCAGTTAGTAATAACAATTAGAAATTTTCAACCCATGCATTTATTCATATTTTTTATTAGAACAATGGCAAAGCGTCCAACCACGAACGAGTCTCATGACACAAGTAGTAGTGAAGATGAGCTCCAGATAGACCTCTATACAGACACGTTAGAAAGACTAAATGTAGAACAAAACGACAGCAGTGATAGTGATATCATTCAACCTAGAAGGCAACAAATTGTTCGCATAGATAGCAAAAGTGATAATAGTAGTATGGAAGAAAACATACGGCAACATGACAACGTATCGTCAAGTGAAGAGTGGAAAGATGTTCTTCCAGCCACGATAAATTTTGATTTACATGAAGAAATAGCCAGACCACAAGTCCCGAGTAACATAAAAGAGCCCATAGACTATTTCACATTATATTTTACTGAAGAATTAGTAGACAGCATAATAAAAGAGACAAACAATTATGCCAAAGAAGAAATTGGAAAGAAACAGCTTTCCCGAAAGTCAACTTGGCACAAGTGGTATTCCAGGATTCCGCTACATTTATTCAAGAAATTATTAGAAAGAGTTCTTGATGCAAAAGGATACCACATGTTCACCGACAGGTACTATACCAGCATCCTTTTAGCGGAAGAACTGCTAAAGATGAATTGTCATCTTACTGGCACTATAAAGATAAAGCGAAAAGGCATACCGACACAATTAAAAAAACCAAAATTTTCAACCAATAAAACAGTTGCATACAGAAAGAATAATACTGTGCTTCCTGCGTGGAAAGATAAAAGAATTATTACCATGCTCACCAATTATTATAACACAAACCTACAATCTACCCAGAGAACATTACACGGTGGACATATCGTAACAGTCAGTAAGCCTGAAATGGTGTTAGAATATATGGCAAATATGGGTGGTGTGGATCGTCCGGATCAATACGCTTCGACGTATTGTTTCCTCCGTAAATCGCTCAAATGGTGGAGGAAGTTATTTTTTGGGGGGTTGGAAATGTGTGTGATAAACTCATACATAATGTATCACATCGAAAAACAAACAAGTAATGAAATGCCAATGACACACCACAAGTTTGTCAAGACACTCGTTGACCAATTAAAGGGCGATTTTCGTGTATCGAGAACGCGTCCATCCACATCTTCTGAGGACAATAAATTAAACAATAAACTACATATTCCCAATGTGGGACAAAGAAAACGGGACTGCATTGTGTGTTCTAACAGGAAAACACCTGGTGGCAGGCGTCAAACCACTTATTACTGTCAAACATGCACTAATCAGCCTGCAATGCATATTGGGGAGTGTTTCAAAACTTATCATACTGTACAAAATTATAAACAATAAAATATTGGGTTTTTTGCAAATATACATTCCTCGATGTGACCCAATTCATATAAGTACAATATCATTATAATAAGTTACTTGGTTCCAAAATTATACTAAATAATACGAGGGTCTGTAAATGCATGTTTCTGCCACAAAGTAGCATCGAGCAGCTGGTAGCCAATGTCCAGAATGGTTCGGAGTGCAAAGGGTTAAAATTGAATTCAATTGGAAATATTTGCACTGATATTCTCAGGAATACAGTTCTTATGCACTTATATAGCTTTTCTTTTTTACTAATCCATAATAATAGTTCTGGATTTCATTTTAAGATGGAAATATTTTAGTAGTCAATGGACTATTTCCTATATGTAAAATATTTGAATCATCTTGTGTAATGGTAATTTAAAGATCTCCCCTGCCCCTTGTATTTGCAATCAAACAGGTACTTAGCACCTTGTTCCAAGTTCATGATTGTGTCAAGTATTAAGACCCAGAACTTGTGAACCCCACAATGGGATGGACTTGCTGATGTAACAGGAAGGGGCTGGAAAAGTGAGGAGCTAATACTTTATATAAAGAAAAGCCCAAACTAGAGAGCCAGAACTTCTGTGAGTGAGCATCTGGAGGCTGGGCTGCTACTGCTGGAGAGAGAGAAGAGAACTGAGAACTAAACTGAGAAGAGAAATGAGAACTGAGGACTGAACTGAGAATTGAGAATAACTGAGAAATAAGAAGAGAACTGGGAGGAGGCATGGCTGTGGTTTTGGTACTTTGTCTGTTTTGATGGTACTTTGTCAGATTTGTCTGCTAATAGAGGACAGTGCTGTTGTTAAAGAAGCTTGGGACCTTGCTGTTGCTTCAGAAGCCCTGAAAGAGGATTTTCTCATTATATGTTAACAGAAATACTGGAGAAGGGTCTTGCTGACGATTTCAGAGGTCCAGGGACTATACTGATGATTTGTGTTCATTTCTCAGACCTTGTTGTCAGGTCTATGTTGATTTCACAGGGAGAAAGTGAATTGATGAGGATGTTGGCAATGTGCATATGTGTTATTGTGGCTTTATTAAGCTTTTTCTTCCCAGGAACAGAAACTGTGAAGGACTTGAGGTGGACCAGACACTGTGAGCTTCAATATGGAACAGGAACTGCACAAGAAGCTGGACAAAGAACGGAGAGCTGTCTGCCTTTGAACCCAGGTGGCAGTTGGATAGATTTGGGCAGGAGCTGGGACCATGGAAGAGGAACCATGGAAGCTTAGAGAAAGCCTTGAGACAAGATGAAAAGACCTCCCCTTGGGTATTTAATGCAAACTGAGAAAATCATGATTCACTGTGGTCTAGGGGTGGAGAACTCTGATCTTTATATTTAGATGATTGAGTTAAGGACTTCTCCAATTATGAAGAAAAAGGACTTTTTGATTGAAGAGATTAAGACAATGTAACCTTGGGGTGTAGGACTCTGACCTTTGTACTTTGTGTCAATTAAGTAGGCTTGCCTTGTAATAACTATACTATTGTTGAGAAACATAATAAGAATCACAGGATTTCTATCTAACTATATGTACATAATACTAATTAAATGATGGCTAATTATTAATTAGAAATTAAAGAAATACAAACGTGTTAATTCTGATTTGACATGTTATCTTCTGCTTAAAACTATGTGATCACTTTGGTAAAAACTATGTGGCCACTTTAGTGATAAGTTGTTAAGTTATAACATTGTGAATGCTGTACTTTGATTTTTCTGTGAATGTTTTATCTTAATTTGTTACTGAATAAATAGAGAGTTCACTATACTGTGTAATCAGAACCTTGAAAGCTGTTCACAGCAGCAGTCCTCTGGAAAGCTCCTCGTGCTTGGCTTTACATCTTGACAATTTTTTGGCCGAATAAAAATGTTAAGTTGATAGCATCCAGGTGGCACAGTAGAGTGTTGAACTTTGGTGTCAGGGAGACCTGAGTTTGAATGCTGCCTCAGACAATTACTATGTGACATTTAACCTCTCTCAGTCTCAATCCCTTTATCTGTAAAATAATAGCACCTACCTCCAGGGTTGTTGTAAGGATCAAATAATATGTAAAATACTTTGCCAACCTTATAGAGATATATAGTTAGAAGTAATAGTAGTGGCAGTGATAGTGGTAGTAGTGGAAGGGGGAGGAGGAAGAGAAGGAGGAGGGAGAGGAGGAATAAAGGATAAAAAGGAAGAAAAGAAGGAGGAGCAGTAGCAGCAGCAGCAACAGCAGTAGTAGTAGTAGTAGCAGTAGTAGATCATTACTATTATTTAAATACAATATTTCTTCTCTAATGTTACTGAAAAAAACAATAGTATAGTTATTAAAAGTAGGACATAACCATAGGTTAAGGAAAGCTTGAGAAATAGGAATCACAGGATTTCTAGCTAACTATATGTATATATCACTAATTAAATGATGGCTAATTGTTAATTAGAAATTAAAGAAATACAAATGTGTTAATTCTGATTTGACACAGTTAAATCTCTATGGCAAAGACACAAGTACTACACTGTATGGTATTAACACATGTATAGTTCATTCGTTAATTCTTTGAAAAAGTGTTATTTTCTTTTGGTCTCCACCCTTTGCACAAGCTTCACATGACTATACTCCTCAAAAACCTGCATTATTATGATTATTTTCTAACACTCAGTGGTGCCCCTTAAGTATTCTCTGAGTTCTGTCTCAAATTGCAAGGAGAGAGGAAACAAAGCATTCTTGCCTTTCCTTTTCTCCTGCTGGTGATAACCAACAAGTTTAGGAAGAAGTGAGAAAGAAAGATCTAAAAGAAGGTCAATAAACTTTAAGTCTTTATTTGACTCTTTTGGGAAACTTAGTTTTTCTGGTTTATAAAATCCTTAATGATTATTTTTTTCAGTCTAAGAAAATGAGCCACTATAATGCAATGGACAAAATGAACAGTTGTGAGGCCTGTGTTAAAAATAAAGTTCTATTTATGTAATTAACAGGGTGTTTGAAAACCCCGAGGCAAATCACTGAACCTCTCTAGTGAGGCATGCTGTCTTCTGTCATAAAGTCCACAAAGGCATCATGACTGAATCAACTTTTCCATTGAGAAAAAGAAATAAGAATGGCTTGTTCATTGCATTCACGAGTTATTTCACTGAAACAACTGCATCTGTTTGTGTCTTTCATCCACATTGCGTG
Organism: Petaurus breviceps papuanus; assembly: GCF_028583685.1. Taxonomy (NCBI): domain Eukaryota; kingdom Metazoa; phylum Chordata; class Mammalia; order Diprotodontia; family Petauridae; genus Petaurus; species Petaurus breviceps. The sequence continues at coordinate 20,989,177 of NW_027185804.1, forward strand.
AACAGCACATGATTTCAGCACTGAGTAAAACAATTCTTAATCCACTAATATTAGTTAAGAGCCCTGGGCCTGGAATAAGAAAGACTAGAAAGATTAGAGTTTAAATTTGACCTCAGACGCTTACTAGCTGTGTGACCCAGGGCAAGTGACAACCCCTGCCTGCATAAATCTGGAGAAGGAGATGGCAAACCATTCCAATATTTTTTCCAAGAAAACTCCATGGATAGTTGGTCAATGGGGTCATGAAGAGTCAACAAAGTGCTAACCCTCTCAATTTTTTTTTAAAGCAATCGGGGTTAAGTAACTTGCTCAAGGTTACACGGCCAGTTATTATTTCTGGGTGTGGTGCTGAGTATCTGAGCCTGGATTTGATCCAGGTCATCCTGACACTGGAGCCAGTGCTCATACTCGCTGAGCCACCTGGCTGCCCCTAACGCTCTCAATTTTTAAAGTTATCCTGTAGAACTAGGCTCAGATTTTCACCATATAGACCCTATACATATTATTTTATTGTATTGATGACAATTTATAATCAACAGTTTGAAAATTTATCATTTAAAACTTTAGTTTTGATACTCCCATAATCCAGTAGGAATGTAAATTTGCAATAAACAATAGTTCACTGATAATACTTAAGGATTTGCAAAGTGCTCGCTGTACACTTAATTTGACTTCATGAATGTCTTGTTAATTCTACTTGGACCTTAAAAAAATTATAGAAGAGACTGTCTCCTAAGACAGCAATTACAGAGCACAGCAAATTTCTTTTAGAATTTCCAAAGAAAATGAGAGCAAAAAAATCTAATTAGCCCAATGCCCCCTTCTTATATACATATGAAGGAATACCCAATTATCTTGAAAAAGGCAATTAAAAATACAATTAATAATCTTAATACATGTTATAATTCATTTGATAATTACATTTCTCATGAAGATACTGTCAACATAAACTGTGAAACTATAGCTCCATCATGTTTATAAGCATCATGGACAATATGTTCACTGCTCTGTTGTTCTTAAATGCTATGTTGCAGTTTCTCTTAACAGGTAATAAGTGACATAAAACATATCTGATTTCCTGATTCATAATTTCAGTTCTATCTAATATGTTGCTATGAACTCATGCCTTCATTTAATGCACATTAGAAGATTAGTTAAATGGCCAAACTAAGAAAAAAAAATTGTAACTACATCTTTACTTCACATGCAAAAATGATACAAATAAATATTAGTTTTGACTTCTGGCTTTTATAGAGTCTAAAGTTACCCTTTCTAATTGATAAGAGCATAGCATAATGTAATTCTAATTGTATTGTCATTTTCAAGGTCTTCACTCTTCAGAAATACCCATTAAATTTGGTTATCAGTCAAAAAAGCTAAAATAAGTTACATGCAGATGACAATAAATAGAGAAAAGCTCTGTATTCAATGGTGTCTCATTATTTTTAAAATATATCATTTCTTATTTTTTTTCTTGCTTTTGCCATGATGGAAAAAAATGTAATTACAGTAGTTTCAAAATACGCTGTCAGAAAATGTACTTTTTAAACTAGGGAGAAAGAGTCCATCCTACAAAATGCTATTTTTCTTTATATAATGTGAAGTAGAATAAATATTTTTTTAAAATACCAACGACTATGCAGTATTGGTATATTTATTTCTTTGAGAAGGTGCTCTGAATCTCAGACAGCATAAATATTATGGAATGTGATGGTTGCCATGGTAACAAATAAATAGGAGCAGGCAATCCATGCAATTTTTTTCAACATTTCGACTTTTTTCATAAATATGCATATTTTATAGGCAAAGGATCATTCAGTCCTTTCCTCAGTTCTCCTTTTACAGATGAATATATAGTTCTTTATTCATTTTTTATAAACATATATATTTTATTAGTTAGCAAAGGAATAAGTTTAAGAAGTTCAAAAAATATGGAAATCAAATTTTTCATATTTTTTAAAGAATTATACTTTTAAAATTGCCTTTCATTCTCACTGTTTTACCTAAGGTAAATGTAAGGACAAGAAGTCTGGTTTTCTTCTGAGATATAAAATTTCCATTTATTTCATCTGAATTTATTTCACATGAATCATGTACCATTTCTCACTGGGGAAGGTTAGATGAACTTGTCTATCAGAGAAAGTCCAGAAGTTTTGCATTTGTAATTCTAAAGAGTCTCTTCTGTTGGAATTTGGCTCTAAATGCCTTCAGTCCAATTTTCTAAATATGAATTTAAATCTTTCCTAATCACAGACACACTGTCCTAGAATAAACATGTGTATGCAAAGTCTTCTGTATCTGAATGGAATATTATAACACTGTTTTAAGAAGTGCATTTTAAAATGGTGCTAGGACATCTATTCAACAGACACATTTACAGAATACTTTCTGTGTGCCAGTAGCGCATTAAGTCAGTCAGTCAACTAGCATTTATTAAACACCTAATACGGACCATCTGTAGAATGGGCTGGAGAAGGAAACGGCAAACCACTCCAGTATTTCGGCCAAGAAACCCCCAAATGGGGTCAGGAAGAGTCGCACAAGACAAACAACTGAATAACATGGGCCACTGTGCTGAATGCTGGGGATGTAAAGAAAGGTAAAAACCAGTCCCTGCTCTCAAGAACTCAGTCCAATGAGGGGCATGACATGCAAATAACTATGTACAAGCAAGATAGATACGTGCAAATAGAAGAAAATCAACAAAGAGAAGCTACTATGATTGAGGAAGACTAAGCAGAAGGTGGAACTTTAGCTGAAACTTGAAGGAAGGAACTGGAAGGTGAAGAGCATAAGTGCTTAAGACAGGGTTTAGAACAGTTGGGTAGATAGATAGTTGGATGTATGGATAAATAGATTGATAGGCAAAAGAAATAGAAGAAAAGGTCCTTGTCCCTTGGTTTTAAGGAATGCAAAATGAAGGTGAGGGAGCAAAAGCATAATCAATATAACGTATCCACTCAACATTTATTAGCATAGAAACATAGAATAAGACAGGCACTTTTTATTTATTACTTTTCTCAATTCATAGAATCTCAGAGGTGATCTAGTCCAATTCATACAAATAAAGGAAACCTTTCTAAGCCATACTTTTCATATGCTCATAGATACTTTACCTAAAAACTTTTATTCAGGGAGAACCCCTTACTTACTGATGCATGCTATTCCACTTGAGAGACTTTCTGACATTAAGCCTAAATCTATTTCACTCACTGCTCCTGGTTCTGCCTAGAAAGGCCTAACATAGTAAGTATAATCTCTCCCGTAGGAGGCCCTTTAAATACTTGAAGACAGCCAGTATGGTCTTCTCCAGGCTAAAAAACATACCTATTGATGGAACCAAAGAGGGCGTGACATAATCTCAATGTGCTTTATCATTCTCACCAAAACATTTGTTCTAGTTGCCTAACCTTAAGTCAGAATTTTGGGCTGCCTCATTACACTAGTGATTCACCTGGAACTCGTTGCCCATGAAAACCACCAAATATTTTTCAGTTAAACCATCTAATAACACCACCAAGCATTTAAATAGTGATTTTAAGGTTTTGCAAAATGCTTTACAAAAATGACCTTATTTTATCCTCATAATAACCCTTGATGTTCAGTGTTCTTATTATCCCCATTTTACAGATAAGGAAATAGAGGGGTTAAATGACTTACCCAGGGTCACAAAACTGGTATCTGGAGTCTTCCCAACTCCAGGTCCAGTGCTCTATCCACTTCCCCAACCTACCTGCCTCACTAGAAAGACCTTTCCCATATATGTTCCAAAATATCAACTTCAAAAGTGTAAGACTTTTATACTTCCCAGGGTGTGTTCATTTGAGTAATCAATCCAATAGTGACCAAAGGCTACATGGCTGGTGCTTTATACTTTAGCCAAGCCAGAGTGCCTCTTGATTTGATCCTATCAATTAAAGATATCTCAGCTAAGTGTGGAAAGACCTCTGAGACGCCTCTGATGCCCCCACTGGATCAACTGCATTGATATCTCACAGGAAGAGTACTCATACTGACTGAGGAACACTGGTCATGGCCTGCGGTGTCATCTATAAAGTTTAAAGCTAGTTTGGAACAGAAGCTATTCAAGAGGCTGTAGCAGGTGTGACATTCCAGCAAACCAAGGTGAATGCTTTGGCTTCAGACTCAGCCTAGTTCTCCTTCACCCTCCTCTCCTTTGACCAGAGAAGGACATAAAGATGGTGAATGGCCTAGAGCAGGGGTGGCCTAGAAGACCTAAAGGGCCACATGTGGCCTCAAGGATGCAGGTTCCCCACCCTTGTTGGACTTCCCTTATTGTCTTAGCATTATTCTTCAAGACAATGAGTATACTACAGGAAGGGAGATTCACAGTTCCAAAAGAAATTCAGAAAAGAAACTATACCACCCCAGGGGAATTCTTAAGCTCCCTGTAAAGAGGAGAAAAAAAGCTTCTAGCAGCCAGGAGCCAAGAATTACTACTTTGCCCAATTACAAGTATAATTATACAATGAACTGTGTATATGATTAAAGATTAAACATGCAATATGTACAACAGAAAAAAAAAAGATCAAACCCATAAATGGTCTATATTTATGGTCCTGCCTACTTATACTTCTATTGAACAATGTTAAAATCAGAAAAACAAATGCCATTATTACATTTGTTATTTCATGAAATGTTTACTGAGCCTAGATCTACTCTGTGAAATGATAGATTTGTACCTTTCAATATACTGAGTGAAATTCAAAGATATGTTCACTCACTCAAAGCTAAACCCCTGGAGATATTTAGTTCTAACAATAAAACTACAATTTATAAATGTATTGTTTTTCCTTATTTCTTCAGATGGTCATTCAATAACCTTTTATTTAATGTCTGCTCCATACAGTGGTCTTCCCCATATATGCTGATGAGGTTACAGAGATGCATACCCCCCTCTCCTAAGTTTAATAGTGAATGTTCTAATTTCAGTTTTGGTATACATAAACATGATAAAATTGGGAGTATTCATTATCCAAATAACGGTCTTGGGGACATCCTGTAGAGTGGAGAAGAGGTCAAAGAGCAGTGCCAATAGTTTGAAATAACTTGCTAGCAATGGCAGTGATGATTTTAATACTGTTCTTAGAGCTGGCATCAGAAGCAGTGGGAGAAGAGGAGGAAGTGAAGTGTGGAATGGGTATGGCTGGGAAGTGGGGTAGTCAGCCTGGACCTAAACAAAAGAAGGCAGAAAGTTCTTTCATATCCATTAGATTCTAGGGCCCCAGGGATCAGATTTCTTTTTTTGCTTTTTGCATGGCAATTGGGATTAAGCGACTTGCCCAAGGTCACACAGTTAGTATGTGTGTGTGTGTGTGTTAAGGGTCTGAGACCAGATTTGAACTCAGGTCCTCCTGAATCCAGGGCTGGTGCTCTATTCACTATGCCACCTAGCCACCCCAGGGATCATATTTCTATATATACATATGCACATAGCTGCTTTGCACACAGTAAGCACTTAATATATGCTTATTTATTCATAGAATCATACTTTGATACTACGATGGAGCTGTCATCTCCACTGGCATAGAGGGTAGCTCCTCAATGTCTTCTCATTTGTTACACTTCCTATCTATATCTTCCCATAAATCTTTGAAACAGAAGCAATCTAATGCACTAGATACCCATCTCTAGACCACTTAAAATCTGGTAGGTAGCAGTACAGCACCTAGGATGTCTATCTGGTGCCCTTTGCCTTTGAACAGAATTGAAAATCTCCTTTCTAATTATCCATTCCCTTGACTACATCTTCTTCACCACTTGTTCCTGGGGGCTGTGCCCAATGAGTATACTTCATGAGGAAAGAGGGATTAGACCTGTTTGGTTTGGCCTCAGAGGGTAAATCCAGCGCTGAAGCATGAAGGTTGCAAACAGCCAGGTTTAGGTTTGAGGTTGGCAAAATGTCCCACGATAAGAGCAACCCAAAAGAGAAGTGGGCTGCCTCAGGAGGTGTGGATTCTACTTGCTAGGTATATTGCAGCAGAGTGTGTTTTAGGGGTATATATACATACACACACACACACACACACACACACACACACATATATATATATATATATATATATATATATATATATATATGCTTAGTATGCTCCACATATGTTTAGATGGTCACTGAAGGCTCTTCTAAATCTGAAATTCTGTGACTCAGTGATCTCTCCATTTCCCTTTGGGGAGCCTACAATTTTAATCATTAAAAAATCATGGCATTCCGTGATATGTAGTTATGGTGCACCATTAAGAGACTATGTTAAAGTGCATTTTTGTGTCAGGGAAAAGCTTATATTCAATTTTGGGGCAATTCATTGTTTATCTATTGAACTTTTATAACTTAGATTTATACTAACTGACATGTAGAGTCTTGGGAAGATCAGCAAGGCATAAAACCTTCTCAGGCAAACTTCTGTGAGGACATGGATGAAAGTTGCACAAGATGGGCATGCTTGAATGACTTGGGATCAACATCCCAAGGAACTGAAGCAATGAGGTCCCAGAATCACTGGAACATTATATATATATGCACATGTGTGGATGCAAAAAGGTACGTATCCTAATGTCTTTCTTTCTTTTTCATTCAAAACTCATGCCAGAGCTTTGTTTTTTTATTTTATTTTATTTTTTTTTTGCCTTTTTGGAGGGGGAAAGTAGGGCAATTGGGGTTAAGCGACTTGCCCAAAGTCACACAACTAGTTTTTGTGTTGTGTCTGAGGTCAGATTTGAACTCAGGTCCTTCTGACCCCAGGGCTGGTGCTCCATTCACTGTGCCACCTAGTGGCCCCTAGAGCTTTGATCATAGGTGAGATTTGGACTTTACTGATTAAGGGATAGAATGGTTTTTGCTACCAATGACCTTGTCTGATAAATGTCCTCTTTGTTTAATCTAATCCATCAAGCAAGCATTTATTAAATATATGGCATGTGTCAAGTACTGTGCTTGGCATCAGGGACACAATGATAAAAATGAAATGGGAAGGAGTCCCTGCCTTTAAGGGCCTTACATCAGTGAAGAGAATAAGCACATGAATAAATATATAAAATACGTACAAATAACCATAGGATACATTTTGGGTAGGGACAGCTTTAGCAACTAGGGGACTGAGGAAGGGTTCCATGTTGAAGTTCTTGCCTAAATGTAGTTCTGACAGAAACAAGGGGTTCTAAAAGGTATGGGGGAAGTAAGTACACATCCTAGGTATGGCTCAGCCAGTGCAAAGGCACAGAGGTGGTAGATAAGAGAGAAGACCAGATTGGCCAGACCACAGAGGATGAGAAGAAAGGAAGGAGTCAAGCATTAATTAAGCACCTACTGTGTAACAGGCACTGTACTAAGCACTTTACAAATATCTCATTTGATCCTCACAGCTCTGGAAGGTAGATGCTATTATTATACCCATTTTATAGTTGAGAAAACTGAGGCAGACACATGTCAAGTGACTTGCTCAGGGTCACACAGCTAGTAAATGTCTGAGGATGAATATAACCATGAATGTTCCTTACTCCAGGCCCACTCTGCTATCCATTGCACCTCTCAGATGCTACTTAGAAGAAGAATGAAAAAAGTTAGAAAAGTAGGATGAGGCTTGGTTTTGAAGGGCTTTAACAACCAAGCTGAACAATCCATGTTTGATCCTAGAAGCAATAGATAGCCTTTGGAGTTTACTGAGTAGGGTTTATTGAGTAGGTTATATTGCTTGTGCAGTATGGGTGTGGTATGGCATACTTCCAGGATCTCTTCCAGGGCTATGGCTGGCTTGCTCATGTCTCCTGAAGCCACTCCCAGAATATCAAGGTGGTTCTGTAGACAGGGATAGGTGTAGCCACAAAGATGCAACTTACTCTCAGAGTCCTAGGAGTAATCCTGGTTTCAAGGAAATATGTGTCCACACCTCCCATTTGTGGTTCATGAAAAAACTGGTGTGCTTTCCATTTATATGAATCAATCACAAAGACATCACAAGCTGATAAGTCATCAATCATTTATTAATCATTTGATATGTGTCAGGCACTGTGCAAAGCACATTAACTCTGAAATGGGAAAACAAGAATGCAAAATTAAGAATAATCATAACATATTTGTTAAATAGAGGACAAACGCTGGGATCAAAACATTTCAGTCCTCGGTAACGCTCTCCCAACAGTGCACATGACGTGTTTGGGAAAGTGAGCACAAACTTACAGAACCAAGCAGCCAGGGACATGAGTAGAAAAAACCCATGTGCCTGAGCTGACTCACAACTCTGGACTCCAAGACTGGATTTCTGCTGCCTCTTTAGGGAACAATGTGTAACAAGTATCATCTATCTACTGGGCAGAGCCACTCTTCTGATCCATTGCTGGAGGAAGCTATTTCTGTGTCACATTGGGACCATTAAAGCAGGGTCAAGTTCCTTTAGCTAACTGCAGCCGTAAGCCTGGGATCTCCAGAGTTTCCAAGTTTGGCTCCCTATGGTATGCTGAGGTAGCACTACATTTGCTGACCAGCAGTTCCCTTTAATCCAGAGATCTGTAAAACTCCTCAGATCTCTACACATTGAGGGGCTTTCCCCTTGTAAGCCATAGTGGGTAGTAAAGGATGATGTGAGCCAGCCTCTGCTCTCTCAAGCTATATAGGTGGAACTAGAGAGCAAGGCAGGCTTTACCCAACCCAGCTCCTCACAAATCAGAGGAAGTTACTTTGTCCAATCAATTCTCAGTAGCAAGGCTCTCCTCCAATCTGATCAATTCCCTGCACCAACCATAGAACCTATCTGTCTCTTGTCAGCTAGTCTCGGCTTCCATCAGTTTCTCATCTTTATGGGCTTCTGTGTTCTGTCTTCTGATGTTTTGGTTCTATAGGCAGCTTCACTCTATGACTTCTTTGCATCTTCTCAAGTTCTGGCTTCCAATGCCTCACATCAAGGTATTCTCATGGGTCGTGATCCACTTCTACCTTAGGTGCGAAAACCCCACATCCATATTTCTGTCAGATATGACACAAGTTATTAGAATAGTTACATAGCCACAAAGACTTTTTTGACTCAGATTTCCCTGACAATAAATTTCCAAATCTAAAAAACAGTCAAATGTAAATTAGCTCCCAGGAGAACATGCACAGCACGTATCTTTACAATTCATAGCCTTTGTGTGCTTCCTCGTTCTAGTCTTCTTGGGACTCTGCATTTCTTCCCAATCACTTTTTTTTCCTGTGGGGCGGCTTTTTCCTCAGGTTCTCTTAGAACTGCTTGCTTTTTCTCTGCATTTCAGACAAAATTTGCTTTATTTGCCTCCTTCAGTAAATAAAATGCAGAGATGATAAAGAAGTACCTTACATTTGCATAGGATACAATAGGACCTAAGATATAGGACTACAAAGGTCTATAATCTATTTGGTGGAAAGCAGGAAGGAAGAAGTCCAAATATAGATGGACAAATGAAAGAGGGTATCATATGATAGCTGTCAAAATGTAGGCATAGCTTTGAAATGTTAACTGGTTTTTGAGTACCTGGTTTGCAAGAGGAAGAAGAAAGACTTGAGTTTTGAATGATATGATGAAGCAAAAAAGGTTGGGACTCCCTTTCCCAATTCTTTATCTATGGAAGTTCTCAAAGCCTCCTTCTCTGTAGGCTAGTTTTGACATTAGTTTGGTAAAGACAATCCTGGAAAACTATTTTATGCTGTTTGGATTCTGAATAAAGGAAAAGTATTTTCATGGGATAGAGTACAAGCCTGGATTCTTAAATATAAGCAGAATTGGTGACTATGGTAATATGAAATTATAAGTGATTCTTCACATGTTGAATTTATATAAATATGTCGGCTATAGACAATTATATTTAGGATGAATTTTTAATTGCAGTTCTCTATAACTCTTAAGGAATAATTTCTAGCATGATAAAGCAGCTTACATGTACTTCTAAAACTTTTATTATAATGCCAACACTCACTAATGAACAATGCAAAACTTTCAGGTAAAAGAAAATGTATGTGATAAACTGCTTAACAAGATTAGGTCCCGTAAAAGGTAACTCAGATTCCTTTGAAACCTAAATAATAATAATAATATTGATTGCCCAACCTAAGATAACTAGCAAAGTCAAATAATGAAGGAAGTTACTCTAAGTGTTAAGGAATGTGACCATTATTCTCATACATCATCTTGTAAAATGAAAACAGTCTAATTGATACTGAATGAGGAAGTAAAGAGAACATATTGAATATATGTACAAAATATTTTAGGTGTACCTTATTTTTAAATAATTTAATTTTATTAAATTAAATTAAATTTAAAATATTAACTTATTTTTAAATAATTTAATTTTAAAATATTAAGAGAAAAACAAAAAAGAGAAGATAATATGGATGTTTCTTCTGCCTCTTTCCTTCTGTTTATGTCCTTCTCTTCCATTTAATTTCCATCTTAGTATAGCTTCTAACTGCCCTCTTCTTATTTCTACAACCTCCTCCCGAAAAACAGAAATATAATGATTATTTTTATCTATAGAAACTAAAGGGCAGATTTCCAAGATTTGGATCCATTTAAAAGAAGTACTGTCTCTGAGGAATGGAAATGAAAAAAAAAAGTATGTTCATTAAAAAATGGGAGAAAAGAATTGGCTTCAATAATGAGTTAGATAAGTTTATCTTAGGAGAATAGAAAAACAAATAGCAGCAAGCAAATGTGACAGTGTTTTTTCCTATGTTAGAGTGAAAGACCACAGTCAAAGGAAAAGTGATGAACTCATCTTGATATCTGTAGAGCTTCAGACCCCATTTGATCTACTCTAATCAATCGGCTAGGGTCTAGGAATGGTAAATAAACATGCTTAAGAATTAATCAATGAGTAAAGTACTAGTCAGTGGGGAAACATTTCAAATAGTGTCCCCAAAGAATGTGTCATCAATTAAATTCTCTATTGATGATCCAAATCGTTGGGAATCGTTTACCTTGGTGTCTGTTTCCATAAAGTCCTTTCTATGATGGCACTGGAAGTGCAAAGTTTTCTTTCTTGAGGTTCACTTTCTCCACATTGTTCAAGTCTTCTTTCTCCTTCCCTTAGCAAATTTATATTTACATGGCAGTCATAGAGCTACATGTTTTAGAGGAAAGATTCTATACTTGAACTGGATAGAAACCTAATTTACATGTGGAACCTGGGAGAGGCAGAGGGAAGGTTTGCTTTTGCTTTTTTCCACAGCTTAGATGGCACATTCTTGTGAATGTGATAAAAGTATCTTTGCTTCTTCCACTAGGAAGTAATTAGAAGGCTACCTGCCTGGTGTTACCAGTGTTTAAAATGTAAATATTGGTATAAGTAAATAAGACAAGCCATTTAAGGCATCAGAAGTGGAGAGACCACAGAGACCCCAGCCATGTAGATGAGGAAGACAACACAGTCATCAGATTACTGTCAATACAGTGTTTTGATAGACCCTTGATCTCACTGATGTAAGTACTGCCTTCAAAGTATAGTCTACTAATGTATTCTCATCCTATGGGACACTTGACCATGACCTCCTATACATTCTCCACAGTGGGTGCATACAATGTGCTGAGAGAATTTCTCCAGATATCCTGGCACCACATGAGGGTGGACCATCTAACATTCTTGGCAGATGACTGGCCTACTTTCTTTTCTGGTCATGTGACTCTCTCTGATGTTATCTCATCTGATAAAGACATATCTAGAACTATACCAATTATTGGAACTGGGCAGCTGTTATCTTCAAACTATAAAGCACCCCATTTCCCAATTACCTGGTCAATGAAATGTGTATGAAAAACTGTACTTTCAGTACTTAGGCAGTTGGGAAAAATCACACAAGTCAGATGAGCAGGATATAGGGGTAAGACTGTCCTCAGTAGCATCAATCAAGGTAATAGGAGTAAGGAAGGAACTCTAGGGCAAACCAGGTAGCTTTTCCTTATGCCTTCCCCACACCAGCAGGATTCCCATTCTATCACAGTACTCTCTTGTGAGAATGAGATCTAGAGAGTTTGAAAAAATTATCCTATTTTTAAAATATTACATTTTATAACTGGAAATAATATAGGCTTATTATACTGAAACTGTAATCAATAATTTGACATATCTAAGTAATAAAACTAGCATACTAAAAGTGTCACTAGATATTTAATAGTCATATTTAGTTTCAGATTCTATTACTTCTGTGTTCTCAGTCATTCCAATGAAAAGCTATGCATGCCATTTAATTATTAAGCTTTTTCATATATAAAAGTGTTTTTCTAAAGGAATGAGAACAATTTACTTGTATGGATGTTAGAAGTAATCATTACAATCACTGCACTCATATTAGGACATTCTTTTTTGAGGTCCAAGTTGGTCCATATTCAAATATTTTTGGTCCAACTATGTCTGTGACCAGCTATATGCATTTTCTTTTTTAAAAAAAATGTATTTATTTATTTTTAGTTTACAACATACAGTTCCACAAACTCTTGAGTTTCAAATTTTCTTCCCCTCCCTCCACCCCCTTCTCCCCCATAGGTGGCATGAAGTCAAATATAGGTTCTACAAATACCTTCACATCGAACATTAGTCATTTTGTAAAGAAGGATTATAACCAATGGAGTGAACAATGAGAAAGAAGGGACAAAACACAAATGAGAGAGAGCAAATAGTTTGCTTCAATCTGCAGACTCGAGTTCTTTCTCTGACTGTGGATATCCCTTTCCATCATGAGTCTTTTGTAGTTGTTTTCTAACCCTGCATTGCTGAGAGGAGCCCAGTCAGTCTATCAAAGTTAGTCGTCATACATATGATGTGTCTGTAATTGTGTACAAATTCCTCCTGGTTCTACTCTTCTCACTCAGCATCAGTTCTTTTAAGCCTCTCCAGGTAAATATGAAGACCGCCTGCTCCTCATTTCTTATAGCACAATAGTATTCCATTACATTCATATACCACAACTTGTTCAGCCATTCCCCAATTGATGGGCATCCCCTTGATTTCCAATTCTTTGCCACCACAAATAGAGCTGCTATAAATATTTTGTACATACAGGTCCTTTTCCCACTTCTGTGATTTCTTTGGGATGCAGCCCTAGAAGTGGTATTGCTGGGTCAAAGGGTATGCACTTTTTTATTGCCCTTTGGGCATAGGTCCAGATTGCTCTCCAGAATGGCTGGATCAGGCTATATGCATTTTCAAGAGCAAAAGGTAAGAGCAGGACACTATAGGTAGGTGGATGAGCCCCAAAGGGGATGGGGGGAGGAGGACAGGAGAAGGGAGAAAGTATTTATTCAGTACAACCTATGTGCCAGACACTGTGGTAAGTGCTTTACAGAGAGTATGTCATTTGCTACTGTGATTACAAAGTAGTCTCACTAGTATACTTCTAATTGCCTGACCTAGTCAAAGACAGTTACTCAATTCAATCAGCATATGCAGCATCTATGTGTGCTTAACCATGTAGATGAGAGAAAATCCAAACTATAATTTATTTTCATGAAAATTGATTCATAAATATCCTTAATTTTGGATGAAAGGTGACATATACTTGAAAACAAAAATTTCAAAATTTGAGTGCTCTGTCAAGGGGTGAAAAGTATTTGCTGGCTCCTACACCAAACTTTGACCTAGATTGTCTATGCTGAGGCTCTAAAGACAGCAACACTGAGACCTTGACAGCCACTTGTGTTTGGTCTTCATCTGCCCTTAAGTGCTTGAATAAGGCACATGTGGTTAAGGGTCAAAGGATGGTCAGAGGAACAGAAGACTTCTCCAGCACAGGCATTATTTCCTTACCGCCCCCTTACCAAGTGACTGGAATGTCACTGAATTAAAAGTAGCAATATGATTCTAATCTAAGATTTGTTCAGATATATATCTTGTGAGATTGTTTGCCTTGATCACATTACTTCCCTGCACACAGTTCTGCAATGATAACCTAGACTCTAACAAGTAAATCCCGCAGTCCTTGGTCCAGCAATAAAAGCCTCCACAATCTCTATGCTCCCTTCCAGCTTTATCTCACATCATTCCAGAAGACACTTTACATATTCCAGTCAAGGTGGATGACTCAATAGACTTTCTCTGTATCTGATGCCTTCTGAAACCTGCATCTCTGCTCACTTTAAACTCCCTATTCTTGGAATGCTGTTTCTGTCTCCTCCTTCCACAAGCATTTCTTGAAATCATACTCCACAACCCTGAGATCAAGCTCAGATAACATTCTTCTACAAAATTTGATGTTTTCTTTTATTCTATCCTCCCCTTCTCCCTATCTCCACCCCTCCCCACCATTCACACCTGCATGATGATGGAGGCTGTGGTGGTTGGTGATGGTGGTGGTGATAGTGGTGATGATGATGCTAATAGTATAATAACTCACATGCAACACTCCAAGGTTAACACCTCCTAGTTCAGCACTTTGTATCTCTTCTAGGTACTTAGCATATTTTATTTTGTGTTGGAGTTATTTGTTTAATTGTTTTATCTCTCCATTAAAATGTATGAGCATAGGGACCACATTTTATTTCACCTTTGTATCTCTCCCAGCACCTAGCACAGTGCTTTGAACATGTAAGTGCTTATAAATGTTGGATTAATAAGCTTAGTTGATTTCTTGTTTTCCAAATTTGATTTTCATTGTTGAACTTAAATAGATGTGGATAATAAAGTCAATTTTTGGTAATACATTCAAATATGAAAACTACTAAAAGTAAGCCTCAAATTCAGATATAATTTTTAAATGTAATTTAAATGAATAAGCAGATAATTCAGATAGATTTGCATTGCAGACCAGGATTTATATTAGAGACAAAGATGGAAAGGCAAGTAGTCTTTCAAATTATTATATGTGACTGAATTTTCTCCAGTGCTCCTGCTCACCTGCAGCACATCAGACAAGGTAATAATTTATGATAATCACATGAAAATATACAATTAATATTCATCACCTCTCATTTCTCATCACTTTAGATGATCAGTAATGCAGAGTAAAAATGCTGTCAGATTTCTAATTGCTTTGTAATGGGCTTGAAACAGGGAAATCATTAAAGGCAAACAATCTGTCATTTGTCTGTTACTTTAACTATCACTAAAAAAAACTCATTAAAGAAATTGCTAATGAGCTACAAAAGACTATACTCAAGGTGCTTCTGCAGTACATTTTTAATACAATAATATAAATTGCTTAAATGATTCCCAAGATATATTTTAATATATTTGTGAAAATTCATTGGAAAACATTTTTGGTGCATTTTTAAAAGCTGTTTGGTCTCATTATTTTGACATTTCATCCATCATTCCAATAATCACTTAAGGAGATAAGTTTTTTTTTTCATTAGCCTTTAAGTAACTAAACTAAAAGGCTGAAAGGAGAAGCCAAAACACAAAATTTATTACTTGTAAAGTGACACCCATTTAAAAAGGAGGGTTGGAGGTAACCAAAAGAATGAAATCAAGAGCTAACACTTGGCTTTGAGTTTTACTTTATCTACTTCTGTCACCTTTTAATACTTAAAGTTGCAATGTTTTGTATGGTTTCCTTTTCAATTACTGCTTTTGTATGAAAGGTTTTTAGCCAGCTTTAAATACTAAAGGACAAATGTATTCCACTAGACCAAGATATTCATAGTATTCTCTCTAAGACACATGTTTCATAAGAATTTTCTGAAGAGAAAAGGAGGCTCAAGTAATCTTCATACATTTTGTATTTCTCTTTTAATGATGAGATTGCAAAATTGTATTGATGCTTTGTTAAATGAAATATCCTTTGTTCCTGCTGGATATGTGGAGATGAAAAGAATGCTTTTTAGTGGCATCACATTTTGGGGAATAAAACATGACAGCTTTATGACTGGACACTGATATTATTAATCATATTTGATTACCATGTGAAAATGAATTCGACTGTATCAAAAAAAACATAAGATTCATTAGTAAAAGTTGACTGACATAGTGACTTTTACATAGATACAACTGAACAAATATCTGTTGAATTATTGGTTAAATAGACATAATTCACTAGAAACTACAAAAAGCACAAATAAATAAATAAATGGAATATTTTTAATCAATGGCTGATATACTCTAGAGTGAATCTAAAGCTAACTTCAAAAGGTTTCATAACACCCTGGAAATATCTTCATTATACTCTCTAATTGACTTAAACAGACTTCATATCAACTGTTTAACACATTTTAACCTACAAATTAACACCACTTGTTCATTCAGATTAACCTTTCATCTGTGAGCCAATTATGTGACAAAAATAAAATCAACTTTTTTAAAAATTCAGGTTTAAATTATAATAACTAAGAATAAGTCAGGAGGAGGGGAGAGGTTTCAAAACATAGAAATGTTACACATCACGAGAAGCCAGAAGAGAGCATCACACGGTCAGAAGGAAAGTGATGGAATAATGGAAAGCTCAGAGAAAAACCAGAGAGAACTAATGAAGCCAAAGAAATCGCAGGTCCCATAGAAAGAGTGGTTAGAGGCAATGTGTTTTTTTTTTCTTTAACATGCACACTTTCATTTGAACTGGTCAGTGTACAACTAAAGCTCCTCCCTTCCCCCAAGCACTGGCATCAATCTCATAAAACTTGAGAGGAGATTGTAAAGTCTTCATTCACATCTATGTTAGGAACAGGGAGGGAATTGAGGGGGTCATTCATTATGGCTCTGACCCAAAAAAGGGAACAAGTATTAAGGCTGAAGATACGAAGAGTGGTTTTTTTTTTTTAAAGGATTATATAACTTACATGTAAATCAATACTATCCCCACCTCCAATCTGGATTTTTATTACCTAGCTCCTTTGCTCTAACACAACAGGACAGCCTTCATAGAGGCAAGTAACTTTCTGTAACAATGCATTATACAATATTTGTTATGACTATTAAATGCCCCCCCTCCCTCCCGCCACACACACACACACAAATGTACAACTAGAGTCCAAAAGACGCACTGTAGAACTCTGGGGATGTGTGCCTCTAATACACTTAGACTGCTTGTCACCTTCACCAGTCCAGTTTTTAAATCCTGAGTCAAGCACCCAAACCCAAACCAAAGGAAGCAGTGCCAAAGTCATCCCCTCTTTGGGGGAAGAGGGAGCAATTATCATGTTACACCCTTTGACCAAATAACCACAGACAGTCCATTTAGAAGCTTCGGCAGTGGACAGTTAGAGGGCCCAGATTCATATGTATTCATCATCACACTCTTGCTTGTTGATCCACATCTGCTGGAAGGTAGAAAGAGACACCAGGATGGAACCTCAAATCCAGATAGTGTTTGTGCTCAGCTGGGGCAGTGATCTTGATTTTCCTCGTGCTGGGGGCTAGGGCTGCAGTCTTCTTCTGCATCCTGTTAACAATGCCTAGGGATATCCAAGCCCAGGGCTCTAGCCACTGGCCCATCTCACTGTCTCCATTTCCTAAATGTTTACAAAACGAGGGAGTTGGCCTGCATAGCTTCAAGGTCCTGTCCAGCTCCAAGTCAATAATACCATGAGGGAAAAGATATGAGCAGAAAGTCTCAGAGGTAGAAAGGTCTTATTTAGAATACAACAAAGGCATGAGGGAAGGTCAGAACAATATTTTTTTTAAAAAAGACACATTTATTCAGCGTCATGATCAGACTATTACATTTAGCAATCAACAGCATGGGTGCAAAAAAAAAATCTACATTAAAACCCTTTGTTGGCATGCTTTTACACTTTCCACAGAACAGAAACTAAAATAACCTGTTATACAATTAGTCACAAATACAGTCCTGGTGTTTTTTTTGCCCATACACAAAAAGTATTGTCTAAAACATGTCTTCTTGTAGCACCTAGGCCCTGCCACCACTGTGCTTGGCTGAGTTCACAAATCTGTTGTAACCTGTACCTTCCCTGTCACTTCTCTGGCTCTCCTCTCCTGCTAAGCTTTGTTTCCTAATAGTAATTAAAATCTTCTGCCACTGCTGTAACTACTGCTACTACTGGAACCACCATAGCCACCTTGGTTACGTGGTTTGGCAAAATATTGGCCTCCACCATAAGGGCCCGAGCTCCTGCCTCCAAAGTTTCCTCCCTTCATGGGACCAAAGTTTGAAGACTGATTATTGTAGTTGTCAAAATCACTGTAGCTTCCACCACCTCCAAAGTTGCTTCCATCATTTCCAAATCCATTGTAGCCATCTCCACTTCCACTGTATCCTCCACCACCACGACTGCCACCAAAACCACCACAACCACTGAAGTTCCCACCACGGCCAAAGTTATCATTTCCACCAAAGCCACCTCCACGGCCACCACCAAAGTTTCCAGAACCACTTCAACCTCTTTGACTAGATGAAGCGCTGGCCATTTCTTGCTTAGACAAATCTCACAGTTGTGGCCATTCACAGTATGGTATTTTTGAATGACAATCTTATCCACAGAATCATGGTCATCAAAGGTAACAAAAGCAAAGCCTCTCTTTTTGCCACTGCCTCGGTCAGTCATGATCTCAATCACTTCAGTTTTCCCATATTGTTCAAAATAGTCTCTCAGGTGATGCTCCTCAGTGTCTTCCTTAATGCCACCCACAAAGATCTTTTTCACAGTTAGGTGGGCGCCTGGACTTTTGAGAGTCCTCTCTGGAAACAGCTCTCTTTGGTTCAACAACTCTGCCATCCACTTTGTGAGGTCTGGCGTTCATGGCCGCATCTACCTCTTCCACTGTGGCATAGGTAACAAAACCAAAGCCCCTGGAATGCTTGGTATTTGGATCCCTCATCACCACGCAGTCTGTGAGCGTGCCCCATTGCTCAAAATGGCTCCTTAGGCTCTCATCCGTGGTCTCAAAGCTGAGGCCGCCGACAAAGAGCTTCCGAAGCTGCTGGGGCTCCTTGGGGGACTCTGACTTCGAAATGGCGAGAGCGGCAGCAAACGCTTCGGCGATCCTTCTCCAACGGCGTCAGCGATCCTTCTCCAACGGCGTCGAGGACAGAAAGGCAGGTCAGAACAATATTAAGGAAGAACAATTTAGTATAAATGAAGTTGAAAGTAGATAAATAAGAGTACTGTGAACAAAGGTAAAAGAAATGCAGAGGCCAAATCACGAGAGGCTTTGAATATCAGGATATGGGGTTTATATTTTATCCTATAGGCACTAAGGTCTAGGAACAAGAAAGACAAAATGAGGCCTTTGTAGCAGTGTCAAAGCTACATTACAGAGGGTATATTCCAAGCATACCAGTGTCCACTTGGATTTGAAGGCTCCAAGTTCTTCTGTTCCAATGCCTCATCATGGCACAGCAGAGAAATTGGCTATGAAGGCTGTGCCAATGGAACATAAACTCTGGCAAGATCTACTACGCTGAAAAGGCTTCTAATCTGATCCCCAAAACAGACTGAGTCTGATATTCAAGGACTGAATAAGCCAACTACAGAAAGGCTCAGAATACATAGCCTAATCGTAACTTGATTAATTCTTTAGCCATAAAAACCCATGAAACAAAGGAAAAATAAATAAATGATCTGTGTAGGTGGGTACCTGCCCCACTTCCGCAGAGGTGGTAAAGGAGTGACAAAAAATCATTAACTTCACCATAGGTAGTTTAAATTTGTCTAACGACCAACAAATGAGTGTGCTGTTGGAAGAACAGAACTACATCATTAATGACAGTCTTGAGATAAGTGAAATAAGGAGGAAGAAGGAAGATGCAACTATATAGAAAGATGTTTCATAGTTTCAGCTTAGGAAGACAAAGAGAAGACAGAGTTGAGATGGTGGAGTAGAGGCAGCAATGCAGTTGAATTCTCCCAACATTTCCCTCCAAACAACTTTAAAATAATTCCTCAAATCGAATTCTGGAGAGGCAAAGACCACAAAATGTTGGAATCAGACACTTTTTTCCAGCCTAAGACAACTTAGGAGTTCAGTAGGAGAAGGCTGTGACAATGGGGTAAGGGCAGACTGGAGCACATGCTGGGGTAGCACCAGTGATAGGTCTTGGAGGTAGAAGCAGCAGCTTCAGGAGTTCTCAGCCCAGAGAAGCTAAGCAGGTCAGACAACTTGTTAGAAAGAGGTTACAGGTGACCCTTTGCTGGCACTGGGTGCAGGACTTGGTGCTAAAGCAGTTGTATTGCCCACATGCAGTTCTGAGTTGCAGTTTCAGGGTGGAGAGGGGTGCTTGTGGTTGGTTACAAGGGATTGGGGATTCTGGTGTCAGTTCTAAGGCATAAAGGAGTATCAGCACTTGAAGTTACTGAGGAAGAATGGCCCTTCCTTGGTAGAGATCAGAGTACAGTCCAGGAGAGGGGTGACCATACCCCTCCCAGGATCACACCACCTTGGAAGTACCAAAAACTTGCAGACTCCCAAAACTAATTCTGAAAACAGCAGCACAAAAAAGCCTGAAACTTAGCACAGTGCCTCCTCATTCCCAAGTGAGCAGAGCCCAACTTTAATGTAAAGTTCAAAGTCAAAAAATAGGCAGGAAAAATGAGTGAAAAGAAAAAAAAAAAAAAAAAAAAACAACTTGACCATTAAAAAAAAGCCATTATGGTGGCAAGGAAGACCAAGATGAAGACAACAAGATGAAAACAGCTACAACCAAACTCTCAAAGGAAAGTGCTAATAGATACAAGTCCAACAAGAATTTCTAGAAGAGTTTAAAAAACAAACAAACCAGAATGAATGGTGAACAAAATGCAAAAAGAAATAAGAGTGATGTAAGAAAATTGTGGAAAGAGAATTAACAGCTTCATAAAAGAGGCACCAAAAATACTGAAGAAAATAACACCTTAAAAAAAAAGAATTGGCCTAAGAGTAAAAAAAAGGCACAAAGATTCACTAAAAAAAAGAACTTAAAAGAAGAACTGGCCAAATGAAAAAAGATATGCAAAAATTCACTGAAGAAAATAACTCCTAGGGCAGCTAGGTAGCACAGTGAATAGAGCACCAGTCCCAGAGTCAGGATGATCTGAGTTCAAATCCAGCCTCAGACATTTGACACATATTAACTGTGTGACTTTGGGCAAGTCACTTAACCCCAATTGCCTTGCCTTCCTCCCTCAAAAAAAGAAAAAGAAAATAACTTCTTACAAAGAAAAATTGTTTGCTATTCAGTCATTTCAGTCATGTCCAATTCTTTGTGACCCCATTTGGGACTTTCTTCACAAAGATACTGGAGAAGTTTGCCATTTTCTTCTCCAGTTTATTTTACATATTAGAAAACTGAGGCAAACAGGGTGAAGTGACTTGCCCAGGATCACATGGCAAGGAAGTATCTGAAGTTAAAATTGAACTCAGGTCTTCCTGACTCCCCGCCCGGTGCTCTAACAACTGGGCCACCATGCTGCCCAAAAGCCAAACGGAAAAAGAGGTACAAAAGCTCAGTAAAGAAAAGAATTCCTTAAAATTAGAATTGAGCAACTGGAAACTAATGACTCCATGAGACAACAAGAAACAATAAAATGTCAAAAGAATGAAAAAATAGAAGAAAATGTGAAATGTCTCAAAGGAAAATGAACTGAACTGGAAAAGTAAATCAAGGAGAGATAATTTAAAAATTGTTGAATTATTTGAAAGTCATGATAAAAAGGGGTGAGGGGGAAGACATCAAGAAAAACTGCTGTGATATCCTAGAACTAGAAAGTAAAATGGAAATTGAAAGAATCTCCACCCATCATCTTCTGAAAGAAATCCCTAAATGAAAACTCCCAGAAATATTACAGTCAAATTCCAAAGCTTCAAGGTCAAGGAGAAAAGACGGTAAGCAGCCATAAAGAAACAATTCAAACATCATAAAGCCATGGTTTGAGATTACATAAAACTGAGAGGATTCTGGGAAGATGGTAAAGTAAATCAGAAAATTCCAAGCTCTCAAGATTTTCCCCCACAAAAAGAGTTACAACAGCACCTTTGGGCAAACAAAGTGTGGGTGGAGATAAAAAAGAAGAGGGGCATAACCAGGGTACTACTGTGAAAATTTGAGCAGATCTGAAGAAAAATCCCATGACCAGGATTGGTCCTTGTGAAGAGTAAACACCTCCGGGCTAGGTTCTGTTTTAACAACAAGCAAGCCCTGGGGTTAGTTTGTTTGAGAGGCTGCCTAAGTGGCCCTAGCCACTGGAAATTTTACTCCTAGGATAGTGAAGGGAGTTGGGTGTTTGAGCCAGGGAAGATCAAGGGAACCTCTGCTGACCAGGAACACCAGACCTAGCTGTGCTGCAAATAGCGACAAGGGTGAGTAGGAACCAGAACATACCGGGTGAGTACAGAAGCAGTGGGGAAGGAAGCCCCTGGCTGTGGGCACAAACAGGTTGGAGGTTTGGATATGGTTTCAGGCTAGAGGAAAGAATTGAAGATCTGGGGCAAGAGGTATTTCCCACACCCCAGGGCTAGAGGTGACTACAAATAATTAAGCTATAACTACAAAAAATGCACAGGCAAATTTCTATGAAAATTTGAACCATAGAAACATATTATGGGAATAGAGATGACTGGAGTTCATCTTCAGGGGAGAATACTGAAGTAAAGAAACCCTCAAAGAGTAACATCAAATGGTTACCTGCCCCAAAAGAATTTATAGAAGATCTTAAAAAAGACTTTTTAAAAATCAAGTGACATGGGGTGGCTAGGTGGCACAGTGAGTAGAGCACTGGCCTTGGAGTCAGGAGGATGTGAGTTGAAATCCGGCCTCAGACACTTAACACAAAAACTAGCCATGTGACCTTGGACAAGTCACTTAACCCCATTGCCCTCCAAAAAGCAAAAAAAAAATTACACAAGACTTAGCAGCAGCGACATTAAAGGACTACAGGTCTTGGAACACAACATATTAAAGAGCAAAAGAATGGGGCTCCAGCCAAAAATATCATACCCTGCAAAGTTAAGTATTATCTTGAATGAAAAAAAATGGACATCTTGATAAACTCTCAGACTTTCAAGATTTAGTTTAAAAAATCCTCAACTTCTGACATTCTGGCCACACCCACAAGAGGTATCAGTGAATTGCAGTAGCAGAAGCAAAATCCCTTCCCCTCCCCCCCAAGGCCACCCACCCTTCTCTAACCTCAGCCCTAGCCACAACCTCTGACCCTGGTCTTCAGACCCTGACCTCCTCTGTGAGCCCTTCTTTTCCCTATCCTGCCTTCCCCTACCCCCATCCTCTCCTCCCTCTTGTCTCCCTCACACCAGCCATGACTCTTCTCAAAGGTAAAGTACAGGTTAATTTGTTTTATTTTTGGTTCATATTGTGTACGAATCATTGCTATTGTATTTCAGGTGCATTAGGGACAAAAAAAATTATTTAAATTATAAATAATTATTTTTATATGCAGATTTTGGGGATGTGGTACCAATCATTCAACTTTACATTATTTCCTAAGGGAAAATTCACTTTACAATACAAATAGATTGCATGACAAACCAGAATCTTGGGACAAATTAAATTCATAAACCAAGGTTCTACTGTATAGGGAAACTGAGCCAAGAGGAATCTAACTTCACCTATGCAACCTTCATGGCAATGCCTCAACCTTCCCAGGCAGAGACATCCACTTGTAGCAGTTCTTAGACCACACTCCTTTGAGTATCATGCAACATATCTCTTAAATGATAGATTATTGACTTAATGACAATTAACACATTTTTATCTGAAATCAAAACAGAAAAATATTAAACTACAGTCCCAAGAGATTTTTACCTCAAATAACAAAATTTTACTAATAACATATTAAGGCTAGGTTATTATTATTTTTCTCATGTTGTTGCAAAAGAGTAAACAATAAGGACATATAAGCACATATAAGGCTTTATCTCATTTTGCATTTCTACTTTAAATCTGTCCTTAAGTGAAATTCATCATTAAAAATTAAGAAAACCTATATTCTGGAGTTTTACACATACAATGAATACATGATAGTTCATTCAAAAACCCAGAAAAATTCTGAGTACTATAAGATTTCAGATTGACAGAGATTTATATTGCCTATTAACCCCTAAGGCAAAAATGAAATCTTTAAAACTAAGTTCTATTGTTACTAAGTTGGCTCAAAAATGTAACTTCGATATCTACTATTTGTTAACAAGTACATTCTAATAATTTTCCCAAGCATGACCAAACAGATGAAACAAGATAAAACTCACTCTTTACTATAAACAAATTTGTAAGTTCTTTACAACTTAACAACCTATTGTCAGCAGCTTCTCTCAGTGTTGATAAGATTTAATGACCCTGACTAAATAGAAAGTCCCAAGAAAATTCACAGATAAGGACAACTAAAGAGGTCTATGGTGCCACCCTCCATTCCCTGCAACAGTAAGTTACTATTATTATTATGCATTTTAAAGCAAAACATACCCAATTAAATAGTTAATAATTTTCACACTGTGACCACATTCTTTAACAGTTCAATTCATAATATAACAGCATCCTAAAATAAATTATTTTTCTAATGTTACAATGGTAACACTCTGAGTATAATTTTTTTAAATTAACAGCATTTCTTAGATAGTAATTTCTCAAATTCACAATGCAAAAAACTAGAAACCTAACAATAACAGAAACATTATGCATTTTAAAAATATAGTACAAGATATTTTGTCAAGCAAGCAACATGAATTTATTTGAATGCAATTCCAAACCCTCTTTTATAGAAAATCACTTTATGGGGCAGAGACAAGATGGTGGCATAGAAACAGGAAAACTCTCTGAGCTCCTCCCATAACCACCTCAAATACCTGTAAAATATGCCTCCAAACAAACTTTAGAGCCACAGAGCCCACAAAGTAACAGAGAAACAAATCTCCAGCTGAAGGCAGCCCAGGAGGCCAGCAGGAAGGGTCCACTGCAGCATGCAGGGAGCAGAGCTGAGGCCTGTGTGAGCCCATTCTTTTAGGCCCAGGGTAGCCACAACAAGCCATGGCTGGAGGGACTTCAGGAGAATGGATCGCCAGCAGCTGTGGGGTTGCCAGAATTATAAACCCATAAATGCCAAAGGCAAAGTAAAAGATCAGTGTGGACTTTGGGAACAGAGGAATTGATAGTGTGGTCCAGCCTCTGCCCCCAGAGGGAAAAGTGCCATGGCTGCTTCAGGGCTCCTGGTCTGCAGACTGTATTGGGACCAAGCAACCAGTCTGAGGGCTAACTGCTCTTGCTTTAACCTGCTTGGATCTGAAAAGCTATCTTGGGTGGAGGTCCTGGGGTGTGTGATTGGGTGTCAGAGCCAGTGGAGGCTTCTGAGAGGACACCCAACTAATAGCTCTGGCAGCTGCAAAAACTCCAGAGATTTGGGACAAAGCTCTCCTCTCTAGAAGCAGAGTTCTACTGTGGCAAAAAGCTCAAAAGTCAAGTAACTGAATGGCAACATGAGCAAGCAAAGGAAGCAAAGCAAGTACAGCAATCCAACTTTGGATTCCTTTTTTGGAGACAAAAAGGATCAAAGTATGCAACAGGAGGAAGACAACAAAGTCAGAACTCCTGCATCAAAAGCTTCCAAGGAAAATGTGAATTGGTTACAGGCCAAAGAGGAGCTTAAGAAGAATGTTGAAAACCAAATAAAAGAAGTGGAAGAAAAATTAGGAAGAGAAATGAGAATGATACAAGAAAATCATGAAAAGAGATTCAACAACCTGACTGAAGAAAATAACACCTTAAAAAATAGAGTAACTCAAATGGAAAAAGAGGCCCAAAAAGTCAATGAGGAGAACAGTGCCTTAAAAAGCCAAATTTGCCAGATGGAAAATCTCAAAAGCTCACTTAAGAGAATAATTCCTTCAGACTTAGACTGGAGCAAATGGAAGCTAATGACTTTATTAGAAATCAAGATACTATTAAACAGATCCAAAAGAATGAAAAAATACAAGGCAATGTGAAATATCTCATTGGAAAAAACACTGACCTGGAAAATAGATCCAGGAGAGATCATTTAAAAATTATTGGACTACCTGAAAGCCATGATCAAAAAAAGAACCTAGAAATCATCCTTCAAGAAATTCTCAAGGAAAATTGCCCTATTTTAGAACCAGAGGGCAAAACAGAGGTTGAAAGAATCCACTGATCACCTCTTGAAAAAGATTCCAAAAAGAAAACTCCTAGAATCATTATAGCCAGGTTCCATAGTTCCCAGATCAAGGAGAAAATATTACAAGCAGCCAAGAAGAAACAATTTGAATATTGTGAAAATACAATCAGGATAACACAGGATCTGGCAGCTTCTACACTGAAGGATAAAAGTGCTTGGAATATGATATTCCAGACATCAAAGGAGCTGGGATTAAAACCAAGAATCACCTAACCAGCAAAACTGAGTATCATGTTTCAGGGGAAAATATGGTTATTCAATGAAATAGAAGACTTTCAAGCTTTATTGATGAAAAAACCAGAATTGAATAGAAAATCTGACATTCAGATACAAGAAGCAAGAGAAGCATGAGAAGGTAACCAAGTCAAATCTGGATTTACAGGGAAAAGAAATCATAAGGAACTTATAAATGTTCAACTATTTACATTCCTACATGGAAAAACAATAATTGTAACTTATGAAACTTTTCTCAGTATGAGGATAGTTGAAGGGAATATAAATATAGACACATATATGTGTGTGTATGTGTATACATATATGTGTCTATACAGGAGGGCATATGGGCTTATGAATACATATGTTAGTATGTGTATATATGTATACAAGTATACATAGACAGAGGGCACAAGATCTATTGAATAGGAAGGGATGATACTTAAAAAGTGAAATTGAGAGGTGAGAGAGGAATATAATGAGAGGAGATAGGGAGAAACAGAATGGGGTAAATTATCTCATATAGAAGAGGCAAGGGAAAACTGTTACAAAGGAGGGGAAGAACAGGAAGGCAAAAGGGAATGGGTCAACCTTACTCTCATTGAATGACATACACACTAAATAGGGTATCTCACCCTCCAGAAGAATAGGGGGGAAGGGGATGAAAGGGGGGGATGATGAAAGGGAGGGCAGATTGGGTGGGGGAGAAAAGTTGGAAGCACACACTTTTGGAAAGGGACAGGGTCAAACTAGAGAAGAGAAGAAATGGGGTGGGATAGGATGAAGGGAAATATAGTCAGTCTTTCACAATATATCCACTATGGAAAGGTTTTGCGTGGCTATACATGTACAACCTATATTGAATTGCTTTTCTTCCTAGTCAAATCAAATGTTTAAAAATATATATATTATTGTCATTATTTTTACATGTAACTGGGAAATAAGATATACAGGCACTGGGGGTTGGAGATCCATTTTGCTCTATCGGAAAGTTGGAGGGAGAATGGGGGAGGATATAGGAGAGAGCAAATGGGGGAGGGGGTATACAGTGGGATCACTGTTTTGGGGTGGTGGGTAGGGGAAAGATGGAGAGAAAATTTGTAACTCAAAATCTTGTGGAAATGAATGATGTAAACTAAAAATGAACATAAATTTTAATAAAAAAAGAAAATCACTTCATTCAAATATCAATCTGGCATTCTATACAAACCACATTCAAAACTGGTATAGAATAATTACACTTAATAATAATAATAGTCAATATTATAAAGAGCTTACTTTGTGATAGATACTGTGTTAAGTGCTTTACAATTTACTATGTCATTTGATCCTTACAACAACCTTGGGAGGTAGGTGCTATCATTAGCCAATTTTACAGACAAGGAAACTTAGAGGTAAAATGACTTGCTTAGTGTCACTCAGCTAGTAAGTTTCTGAGACTAGATTTGATCTAAGGTTTTCCTAATCCTTGCTGTTTCCAAGCATAGTGCTTCAATGCCAAATATCAAATGTATTTTGCATTAAATTCTGATTTACCACAGTTATCCTAACAGGAGAGCATATCTTAGTTTAAATAAGACCAAATTATAAAATTTAGTTTCAGGATATACTTCAACCAAGTCAAATCTGGATATACAATCACAAATGGTAACACTAAAAATCTCAATTTTCCCAAGGGTCATTAGCTGCTAGTGATAGGGTGCTTGGGATCTATGTTTGTAACATCAATTTGTAATACCACTTTGTAACATCAGTCTGTAAAACCAGTTTATAAAATCACCCCCACCCCCCAAGCTTCAGAGCAGTAACTGCCCAGCAACAACTCATGAATTGTTTATCTCAGCTTGGAACAATAACAAGCTACACCTATCAATTCGTCACAAAAGTATCTATAAACATTCCAGCTTAGGCAACTATTATCTCCCTCTTGTATAGTGTCCTGCTGCCTCAATGAATCCTTCAGGACCCTATCTCTGGGTTAACTTCTTAAGAGCCTTGGTTCCCAGACATCAATCTTGTCAAACATGACACTGATGGGTGGCAGACGGGGCACTTCTCAGTCAGCCCTTAACAGCTCACTGACGTAGTGATGTTTCAAACTTAAAACCACACCTCCGGGTAGCCCCCCCCCCCCCTTGGGCTTTTTCCCAGTGAGTCATGGGCAGCATGCCTGTGCAGTTACATTAAAAATGCATGTTCCTTTAAACACTGGCCCCACCTTAACTCCTCCTTAATCCCACCCTTAATCACCTAGTTAGCATAATTGGCATAGATGGATTACTATGGATTACCCTATAAAAACCTTAATTCTACCCCTTTAAGGTTTTAGGTCCCCTAAAGGACTCTTGCCCACTATACAGCCTAACAATAAACTTGCAGGTCCCCTAAGGATCCTTGCCCACTGTAAAGCGTACAATAAACTTTTACAATTCTGACTCCAATTTGGCTTGAGCTGAATTCTTTCCAGACTGAATCAAAGGTTTTCTGGTCTTAAGATAAAGATCAGAGTTCCTGCTGAACCATATAGCCAACCCTCATCACTAGCACCTCAAATTACAGACCCTACTGCTTTCAG
>NW_027185804.1:21018001-21034163 GCF_028583685.1 Petaurus breviceps papuanus
ATAGTCAAATAATTCCATGCTACAAATTTATTTCTAGTTTCCATTTAGTAAATATTGTCTGTCTGAAACAACCATTTCTCCAAAAAGCTCCTCAAATCTTCCTTATCTCAACGAGACAAAAAAACCCCAAAACCTCAAACTTTTTTCCAAAACTTCAAACTCTTTACTTTCAAATACTCCATTTATAATGTCCTTGCAAAGGGACTCTACCCTTCTTGTTACATTCTGATTCCACATTTCACTTTGTCTTTGCTACTTTTAAATTCATCTTACCTTATTTCCAATAATATTCAAGTCTAACATTCTAATGAATCTCTCCTGTACTGATTTCCTTATGAGATATCAATCAACAGCTAAAATTTTACTTCTTGAGTTGCATAGCCATAGTGACTTAGTTATTAGTTTGCCTAAACAATTAAATCTGTTGAATTACTTCAAGCTAGTTTCAGTTCTGCATACTCCCTAGTAGGCATAATCACCTTCTCTACTAGAACAAAATCACCCTCCAGGTAAGGGAAAGAGGTGCAATTTTAATCCTAGCTGCAAACATCCAAAAATCCACTAAGATATTTTAACAGGTACAAAATCCTTTAAACCATAATTGGGAAATTTACAGTAACATTTCAGTTATAAACTTTAGTTTCTAATTAGTTTAAAATGCCATAAATTTTTACAAACCAGGGGGAAAAAAGTTCTCTTCTTTTTTTACCTGTCACTACAATCTCCAAACTGGCCATGGTTGTGAAGGCATAGAGAAATAAAGAAAAGTTTTCCTCATCTCCCACTGAAAGTGTAATCAAAAAGGTCAGTGCAAAAATCCCTGCTTCAATATTAAAGCTAGCTGGGAGAGTTGGTTAGTCTTTAGTTATTATTAGTCTTTCTTACACTTCTAAGCTTACTTTCTGTGCTTTCTTATAGTAGTCATTATAGATGAGCAGGTGCTCCCTTTCAAAGTTCTCCAAGGTAAATAAGACCTTGTGAATGCTAGAGAACTTTAGAAGTCCTACCAAAGTCCACCTCACTGCCTGCCAAATACAAGTTTCTCTCCTTAACACAGCATCATCATAAGAGAACCAGTGTAGAGCTAATTCCCACATTCTCCAAGATATCTGAGAGGCTAATGGCCAGTCACAGACCAGTTATCTTGGAAGAATTGAGGAGAAAGAAAGAGAAAGAAAAACAGAAAAAGAAAAGAAAGAATCTCTACTAAAGGACAAATCTGATTTTAACCAGATTTTTTTCTAGGCAGTTGCTTACTAGGTTCTTGAGGTATCAAGTCAAAGGAATTACTTTTTGACAAATTAGCATGGCCTGGGCTAAATCTAACTCCACCCAAGTCTTTCCCCGAGCTAAGGGCAAGCATGGCCCCTTAATGTTTTGAACCTCTAGAGTTAAGGCCTGGACTGTGTCTGCCCTGAACCTGAGGGGATTCCTCAGATTCTTGACAGATTGATTCAATACCATATTAGTTGGGCCTTCCCATGCTCAATCCTAGGCCTCAAAGACCTTCAGCTTCCTAGGACCAACTGGCAGGAGCCACTACCACCAGAATTGTCATTCATGAGAACAACTCCCCACATCTGAAATAGTTTTAGAAAGAAATTGATTTGGTCATTTGGAAGAGAGCAAGTTAGAAAGAAGGTATGGTTTCCTCTTGTCCAGGGTCTAGAAGGTTTACATTATATAGAATTCAGACAAGGGTATAAATGGTAAGTTTTATATATTTTAATATAAGACATTTTCCTCATCATCCAAACCATTATACTTTTAACTGGATTTATCACTTCCAGTCTCCCTTCTCTATCCTTCACACAGTAACTAAAATGATGTACCCAAAGAATTGTTCTGACCATATCACTCCCTACTCAAAAACCTTCAATGGTTGCCTCCTCAAGGATTAAATAGAAACTTCTTATTGTGGCCAATCAACACTAAGGACTGCATTTCATTACTGCTCTCTCAAAAATCTAGTCCCAACCTCCCTTTCTATATTTATTCCACATTACTTTCATACACTCAACATTTGAGCCAACTTGCACCATTGTTCCTCAAACTATACATGTCACAATCCACTTTCATGCATTTATGTAGGCAAGTCTCCTTACGTAGAACACACTTGCTCTGGATTTGAATCAGAATTCTCACCTTTCAAGAAAGGAAGCATTTAAAAGTCTTTATTACTAAGCCATTGGGAAAGAGAAGAGTCTTTCTTTGCTCCCTAGTCTCCCCAATTTTCCTCATGACGAAAGGCAGAACTTGGAAACTCTGAAAGGCTGTTGTCCTAGCAAAATCACTGGAACAGCTCATAGGAGGGGATGATTAGAATTTGAAGAGAAACTAAATGCAAGGAAGAAAGGGGGTTTCAACGGTCTATAAGGAGCCCAGTTGGGGGAGGGGAATGGCAGGAGAAATCAACTACCCCTTGCTCAAGGAAAATTCATGGGGATTTCCCAAAAGGAGAAGAGAGCTTCTGGCAATTAGGAGATATGAGATACCCCTTTACCACACCATGTGCATTAAACCTGATACCATTTCCCCCTGGAATCTGTATGTACTTGTGAAAGAATGTGACCCTAGCATACAGGGAAATTTTGTACCACATGCAACACACTTAGTATAAGATCTTAGTAAGTACCTGTCTTTAAAAGCTAATTGAGTTTGGCTTAATAGTTGATATCAACTAATAATCAGTGGGAGAAACACATGGCTAGAAGCTCATATGCTGTATAGGACTAGAAATTCACACCACCCCCAACCCAAGGGTTTGCTAGAGCCAGCTTGAACTGGCTTACAGAGGTCAATTGTTAAATTTTCAGTATGAGCATTCACAACAACTTCAAATAAGAGCATGATTGCTTTGTGAATTGTCTAAATTTTTAAAAGTATATAAAATGTACGTTAAACTTAAAAGTGTATAAGTATACTTTTTTTTTTTACCTTGGACCATCCAGTTGTAAAATATTTACTAGCAAAGCCCCATTTTGAGGCTAGATATTGTAATGAATAAAGCCCTGGACCTGGAATCAAGAGGACATTTATTCTCTCTCAGACTCAGTTTCCTCATCTGTAAAATGGGGATAATAATAGTGCCTACCAGTCACAGTTGTTGTGAACATCAAATCAGATATATTTTAAGGTGGTTTGCAAATCTTAAAAGTGCTATATAAATGCTAGCTTATAATCATGATATATTTATAATTATTTATATATTATAAACTATAATTATAGCAACTATATATTTATCATGTGTTTACATTATGTATTTATTATTATAATTATGTCCTATAATCACCGCTTGAGCTCAGCAGGAACATAGCAGATGACCTAAGGAATGAAGTCATCACCAGACTGGAAAATTGAATGAAGGATAACGATGATGATGATGATGGCGATGGCAATGATGACGGTGATGATGATGATAACTGGTATTTCTCTACATCTATTAACTTATTTAAGCCTTACAGCACCTCTGACCTCACTTCTTGGTTACTTCTACCACTTTGAGGAGCGACCAAGCCCTGCTCAGCTCAAACCCCACCTTCCGCAAGAGGTCTTTCTCCTTATATTTTTGGTGCTGTGTCCTACATCGATGATATTGTGCTATCTGGGTTACCATTTATTTAATCTAAGTGTTTTGTTTTGTTTTTTGGAGAGGGGAAGGCAGGGTAATTGGTGTTAAGTGACTTGCCCAAGGTCAAGTGTCTGAGGCTGAATTTGAACTCAGGTCCTCCTGACTCCAGGGAGGGTACTCTATTCACTGCACCACCTAAAAGTGCTTTCTAAAGTTCAGTTAAATGATCATTCCATAGAAGCATAGAAGTTGAGAGCTGGAAGAAACCTTAAAAATCACCTAGATCACTCAGGCTTTTGTAATTTTATATACTGTACTGGAATATTTACTTTCATGTGATAATTCCCTAATTCTTAAATACCCTGAATTTAAGAGATTTAGACTATTGCTGAAATAGAATTCTAATAAAAATTCTTTCTACATTTCTAACACGTATTAACTCTATAGAAAATAGTTTAAATGTAAAGTGTTCTGCAAACATTAATTTAAATGTAAAGTGTTCTGCAAACATTAAAGTGCTATATTCACTATTATTATCACAAAAATTACAGCCAAATCATGGCATTTGAAGGATCTCTTGGAGATCTCCAAGTCTTCAGGACCACACTTATAAAATTCCAGATAAATGAGTTCCCCAATCTTTGTCTGAAATCATTTCTGTTTTCTAACTACCAAAATTATCAAGAAGTCATTGATTACATCTAACCTATATCCCATTCATCACAATATAGCCACTTCTTTTAGTTTTGCTCTGGAAAAAAGGACAGCTAGACTACATCTTCTCAATTATAGGATGTCATATATTTTTAAAGGAAGATCATTTGCTTCCATAATTGAAGCTTTTTGTTTTTAACATAAAATCACATTTATATGACGTGCACTTTTCTAACAATTTTCACTTATATTATTTCACTTAATCCAACAACCGGGAGAGGTATGTAAAACAAGTATTGTTGTTGTTACCTTTTTCAGAGTGGAGAAACCAAGAAAGAACTTGTCCAAGTGGAGATGGGAAGGAAATTGGTTTTATATAGCTTATACTATGTTCTAGGGACTGTGTCAAGTGCTTTACAAATATTAACTCCTTTAATCCTTACAACCTGAGAAGCAGATATTGTTATTATCCCCATTATGCACTTGAGGAAACTGAGGCAAGACAGGTCACACAGCTAATAAGTGTCTGATGCCTAATTTGAATTCAGGACTCCGTGCCTTTAGGCTCAGTGCTCTAGTCAAGGTGAGTGAATGGAGTAGCTGTGGTTGAAACTGGTTCTTCTGATGTATTTTAGTGTTTTTCTTTTTCGTTATACCATACTGAAACACGCTATTATAGTTCTAATTCAGCAACCAGCTTGCTACCTGATTTAGACAGAATTCTGTTCAATTCAAAAAGCATTTATTATTAAGGGACAAAGAGCACTGTGTTTGGTGCTAGGGATAGAGACAAAAATAAAAAAGAAATAAGTCTATCCTTTCAGGAAGCCCAACAGAAACAGTATGGATACACAAAAGTGAATACAAAGTAATGAAAAGTAATTGAAGAGGTTTCAAGATATTAGGAGGCACTTTGTTTTCCAGAGCTAAGGCCCAGCAAGCAAGCTGTGCCCTGAGCTTGGCATAACAACAATCCTTTGCACTCACCTTCCCACAAAAACACATCAGCACCAGGTACTCTCTGAGCTAGGACAAGCACCAGAAAGCTTGGACAAGTTCCGGCATGAAGCCCTATTATGAATAAAACTTGTCACATTGTTGCTCTGCCCTCATTGTCAGGGCTATATACCTTATACTTATATATACACTTTATAATTACTATACTCTACGGTATATACTTACACCAAGTAG
Organism: Petaurus breviceps papuanus; assembly: GCF_028583685.1. Lineage (NCBI taxonomy): Eukaryota > Metazoa > Chordata > Mammalia > Diprotodontia > Petauridae > Petaurus > Petaurus breviceps. The sequence goes on from NW_027185804.1 coordinate 21,023,418, forward strand.
CCATTGGTGTAAATTTTGACATCCGCCCACACTAAAGCAGGGTCCCCCAGCTCAGGGTACCCACACATGTGTCTAGTTTCTCTCCTTGCTTGCAAGCTCTTCCCCTCACTTTGAAATTAAACTGATTCCTGACCCACTTTTCTCTAGCCAGCTCTGTTTGACTTTGGTCATCCACAGGTTAGAGGCTAATTCTGTCCAGTTGACAGTGGAGACTGTTACCAACTGAATGGATCAGGAGGTGTCGCCTGAGTTAGCTTTGAAGGGCAGCTAGGGGGTGCAGAGCAGTGTTAGGAAGATCTGAGCTGAAATTCGGCCTCAGATACTTACTGGCCATGTGACCCTGTGTAGGTCACTTAATGGCTATTTGTCTCAATTTCTCATCTGTAAAATGGGCACACACTGGAGAAGGGAATGGCAAACCACTCCAGCATCTTTGGCAAGGAAGACTAATGGAGAGAATCACTCAGAGTCTGACACAACTGAACGACAACAAACGATTTTGACATCCAGCCCGAAACTCCCTCCTTCTGTGACTTCGGGGCAGTACCGTAAAAATCTCCCCGTCGGTAAAGTAAAGCGGTCGTGTTAGGCGGCCTCTGGGTTTCCCTCATTTGTAAACATTTGATCTTACGGGCTTCTCTGGTCCTTGTCTTTTTCTCACCTGCAAAACGGGAGGGATACCCGTCCCGCTGGCCTCCCAAGACTGAAGAGGAGGTGGGCTCGTGACGTGAGAGCCCACGCCAAAGTCCACGGGCCCCGCGAGCTGCCGCCCTAGTGAAAATGAGTTTTGGCGACAGTTTTGGTCGCAGTGCCTTGCTTTGGGAAGTTCCAGGAATACAGTATTGACATGGAGACTCTGAAGGACCTCTGCCTTTAGGCATCCCTTCCCGAGACCCAGCTTCCAGTCTCGGCTTGTGGCCTCCCTGGGGAGCAGCTGGACCGAGGTCTCAGAGCGCCTCGGGCTCCAGGAAGGGCTGAGCCTGCGCAGTGGCCAGAGCGCCTGTCCGAGAGGCGTCTAGTTACCATGGAAACGGCGCCGAGGTCGTCAGGACGCTGCGTCCTCCAGGTGCATCAGTCATTGTGGCCCGGCTGGAAACGAGGCTTCCTCGCAGGCCAGGGTGGCTGGGGGGCGGAGAAAGAGGTCTACTACCTACTTCCGGCGGAAAGGTTATAGCCCGGCTGCCGGCGGCTCCTGCTTGTATGCGCCGGCGGGAGCTGAGGTAAGACGGCGACACTGCGGTGGTCGGGGGTCGGGAGGTGACCGAGGGAAGCCGGAGGCCTCCAGAGAGCCGCGGGCTCGGTAGAGGGAGTGCGGGCGCGCCGGGACCCGCTCTTGCGGGGCTGCCTCCGTTTCGGGGCTGGGTCGTAGGTCCGGAGCCAGAAGGTGCCCGGCCCCTCTCTTTACACTTGGGGAAACTGAGGCCCAGAGAGAGGAAGGGCCTTGGTTGTCTCCATTAGGGAAACTGAGGCCCATAGTCAGACAGGTAGGAAGTGGCCGAACCAGGATTCACACCCAGGACTCTGTGGTCAGCTAACACGTCCATAGATAGTGCCTACTGTGTGCCGGGCACTCTGCCAAGAGCTTTATAAATGCTGATCTCACGTTGTCCTAGCAACAACCCTGGGAGAGAGGTGCTGCTATTGTCCCCGTGTTACAGATGAGGAAACTGAGGCCAAGTGACTCGACTAGGGTCGTACTGTCTGAGGCCGGATTTGAATTCAGGTTTTCTTGACTCCACTGCCGCCTCCCCACCCTTCTGCCCTGGCTCCTGGTGGCCCTGGGGTCATCTTTTTGATGGTGTTTGCCATAAGTTATCCTTTAGCCTTGATTAGGACAGAAATAATAGTTAAAAAAAAAGTCCAGAGAGGATCCCCTCATTTCATGTTTTAGAGACACTGTCAGTGAACGAGAATAAAGTTCCTTCAAAAGTAATTTTCCCACACCGACAGAGCATGGTTAACAAGCATTTATTTATCAGGCTATTATAGATTTAGTGTTAGAAGAGGAACCTGAGTTTTCAGGGAGTCCACGTTGTCATTTTCTAAATGAGGGAAGTCTCAAGAGTATATGGGTTTAGTGAGGTGCATAGACCCTGGATGAGTCTCAGCTTCCTGCCTGCCTCAGTTTCCCCAGCCTGCCTCCCAGGGTGGTTGTGAGGGTCAAATGTGATCTCCCCCTCCCCAGCCCCTCTCTTCAAGATGCAGCCCAGCACCACTTTCTACATGAAATCACTCTTCCTTGTATTTCTTTAACTAAGGAAACTAAGGGGAAGGGATAGCATTCAGTGCCTTTAGATTGTAGAGTACTCAGAAGGGAGTAAAGTATAAGACTGCAAGGCAAGAAGAGACCAGGTTGTGAAAGTCCTTAAAAGTTCAGAGAATTTTGTATTTGACCCTGGAAGTAATAGGGAGCCACTGGGGTTTATTGAGCAAAGGAGTATGGTGACACAGTCAAACATGGACTTTAGGAAGATCACTTTGGCAGCTGAGGAGAGGACAGATGAATGGGGAGAGACTGGAGGCAGGAAGAGCAGCCAGAAGGATAGTTCAGTGGTCCAGGGTGGAGGTGATCGGAGCCTGCCCTTCCGGGGGGGGGGGGGCAGCCGTGGAAGGGGGGGGGGGGGGGGGGGGGGGGAATGGGGGGAGACTGGAGGCAGGAAGAGGAGCCAGAAGGGTAGTTCAGTGGGCCGGGGGGGGGGGGCTCGGCGCCCGGCGGGGGGGGGGGGGGGGCAGCCGTGGAAATGGAGAGAAGGGGACCTGGATGGAAGATGGTCCTCATTCCAGTGCCAAGTACAGTGTAAAAGTGCATAAGAGAGGCACCATGGGGTGAGAGAGCCCCCTGGCAAGGGAGGGCACTTTTCTTTAGAGACTTTGGAGGGGGTCAAGGTTTATGATGGAGGTGGTAACATTTTAACTGGACTTATACATGTATACATACATAAATTTTATATACATATATACATACACACATATACATATAACATGCACATTTTAACTGGGCCTATATGTGTATGCATACAAAATCATATGTATACATATATACACACATACATGCAAACATACAGACTCATCCTTGTTTTCTCTATTACGGTGTAAATTCCTTGTTAGTTGAGATTGTTTCATTCATTGTATTTTTATCACCCACTTAGTGCCTAACACACAGATTCTTAATAAATGCTTGTTGATTGATTTTGTGAAGATCAAATGAGATGATATATGTAAAGTGCTTCCTAAACCATAAAACTCTATAAATATGAGCTATGTAAACATTCTCAGACTTTCAAATCTAATTGCTCCCTCCCTTTTCCATTAGATTAATGTCAAGTGTAATGAAGTATTTTCAATATTTTTAATGCAGTACATTAAGGAAAGTGCAGTGTACCATGGCTTTTGAACCCTTCCCTCGAAAGGACTGGTACAGTGTTCTGGGTGCAGAGCCATCAGCAAGCATGAAAGACCTGAAACAAAAATACCAAAAACTCATTTTAATGGTAAGTATTTTTTTTTTACCTGATTTTGAATTATGTCAGAGGTTGTACATAGCAAATGCAGAATGGTATAAATTATGTGATTAGAATGATAATTTGGTTCCCTTTTAAGTTTCAGTAATACTGAGGATGAGGAGGGAGTTTCTGACAGTGTGACTGCTTTTCATGAGACTCTTGATAAGCCACTTTTCTGCAGAATCTTTGTTAATTTTTTTTAAAGTCATGGTGAAATCTCCCACTCTTTTACCTTTATCACTGTAACCAAAGTGTTTTGCAAACAACTGCAAAGAATTGTTATTTTTAATATTTATTTAATACTATCCAATATTACATGTTATATATGGTAGGATGGCAATGGATTACTTTAAAATCATCTCTTTAAAACAAAAACTACTACTATGTTTATTTTTATAGCTCTCCAAGCAATTAATGTAAGTCTGTTGCATACACTATATGCTTAAAGAGTGTCTTTTGAATTACTGAATCAGTAATTATGTCCAAGAATTTCTCCACAAGTTAACATTATTGAAATAAAAAGGTTAGACATAGTAGAAAATAAGTGTTTATTTTAGTCATTTACCATCAGGTTTAATTAGGCATGTGTGGTCATTGTTCAGACTCTGGGGCTATGAGAGACTTCTGATAAGGAAGAAAAACAGGAGTCATCAGAAGAGGCATGTAGATACCTGGCGCACTCACCATGCAACTTAGATTTAAGGTAGAGATAGATTTCAAATATCTATAGATATATATGATGGAAGCAGTGGGAGGAAGATAGAGTGACTTCCCCAAATAGCATGATCTCATCAAGAGAGTGTGAGAAGTGTGAGGATTCCAGCGAGCTAGGGTAAGCCAGGAAAGTGGAGGACACCAATGAGAGTTTCTTAGAGTGGGGGCTGGGGAACCGGTCTTAATTGTGGGAGAGAGGAGGAGGAGGATCAGAGGCGGGATTGGGCTGGATGACATGATGACTGTCAGCACAGAGGAAACAGCTGTTCCAGTTTGACTGTACTTGTCTTTTCCTTAGGAAGGAGAATGATTTTTGGCCTGGAAAGAATGGAACAAAAATAGCTAAGGAAGAGTTGATAGCTCACAATAAGTAAGGAGACAGAAGGAGAACATTTAGCTCTCCAGGATGACTTTAAGTTCCCCAGTTGAGCTGAACTTCATAGTCAGAAGCCGGAAGAACTGGTAGATATGATTGTGGCACCGCCATAAGTAAATTGTTTCAGAGATTGTGAAGAACACGAGAGATGGAGCAGGTCTGCAGAAGGGCACTTGTTCTGATTTTCAAAGGGAGGAAGAGGCCAGCAATCTCTGATTCCTGGGGAAGTTCCAGAACATAGTATGAAAGAGATGATCAGTGACTACCTTAGGGTAAGGCAGCAGTGACTACCAAGAACCATTGTGACTACATCGAGAACGAGTTATGCCAGAAGACACTCATTTGCTGTTTGAAAGGGCTTCTAAGCTACCAGATTTAGGGAATGGTACAGAGAGATTCTATTATACCTGTATTTCAACCACAGTGTTTGATAAACTTACATACTGTTCTGTTGAAAGATGGAAACATTCTGTGATGGTCGTGGTGATTGTTCAGTCACGTCTGACTCTGTGATCCCATTTGGGGTTTTCTTGGCAAAGATACTGGGGTGGTTTGCCATTTCTTTTTCCAGATCGTTTTATAGATGAGGAAACTGAGGCAAACAGGGCGAAGTGACTTGCCCAGGGTCACACAGCTAGTGAGTGTCTGAGGCAGGATTTGAACTCAGGAAGATGAGTCTTTGTGACTCCAGGTCTGGTGCTCTATCCACTATACTACCTGGCTGCCCCTGAAACTCTGAATTCTAATGCAATTAGATAAATTCTGAACTGGTTGAATGACATGAATCAAAGATTAGTCATTTGTGATTCAATGTCATTTTGGAAGTAGGGCTCCAACCAAGTGCACCAGGGGTTGGATCTGTGCTTGGCCCTGTACTGGTTAACATTCTTGTGTTACTTGGATAAAGGCTCTGATGACATAATTATAAACATTTACAGATGACATAAAATTGGAAGAGAGAGGTGATACCCTAGAAAACAGTGTCAGTATCCACAGAGATCAACAGGCTAGAGCAGGGATCAGGCTGGAGGACCAAATCATCTGTGGAAATAGATTTGTCTTTAAGAACCACTAAGGGGGTGGCTAGGCAGCGCAGTGAGTAAAGCGCCAGCCCTGGAGTCAGGAGGACCCGAGTTTGTTTTTCGGCACTTAACACCCACACAAAAAAACTAGCTGTGTAACCTTGGGCAAGTTACTTAACCCCAATTGCTTTAACAACAACAACAAAAAGAACCACTAAGTTCATTGTATTTAAGAATTTTAAAAACCTTCTTAACTCACGGTTGGATTTGGCCATTGGCAGTAGATTGCCAAGCCCTGTGCTAGAGCATTGGCCTGAATTTAAAAAGTTGACTTTCGCTAGGGCTAAATGCAAGGTCTTACACTCCACAGCACCACAGGCAAGACTGGGGAGCCGCCATCAGAGAACATTTAACCGACAAAAATCTGGTTGTGTGTTAGTGGCCTTCAAGCTCATTATGAGTCAGAGATGGGATATGTCAGTCAAGAGAGGTAATGTAGTAAAAGAGACCTAGATTTCAGGAGTAAGGAGAGGATAACCCTGCTGAGCTCTGCCATGGGCAGATCTCTTTGGCAGTATTGTTTTCAATTCTGGGTATCACTAGTTAGGAAGGACATCATTAAGCTGGTGAATATGTAGAGGTAGGGGCAGCTAGGTGGTGCAGCAGGTAGAGTGCCAGGCCTGGAGTCAGGAAGACTTGAGTTCAAATCCAGCCTCAGACACACACTAGCTGTGTTTCCCTGAGCAAGTCACTTCACCCTGTTTGCCTCCTGAGCTGGAGAAGGAAATGGCAAACCACTCTGGTATCCTTGCCATGAAAACCCCAAATGGGGTCACAAAGAGTTAGACAAAATTGAAACAATGATTATACATTCAGACACCTCTGGCTGAGAAAAAAGAAGACCCATGGGGAACGTGGCAGCTGGCTTCAAGTACCTGAAGTATCTATCTGCCATAGAGAAGAGGAATGAGACATGTTTTCTTTGTCCTCAGAGGATAGAACCAGGAGGAGTGGGTGCAAGTTGGACACAAGTGAGCTTCAGCCCAATGTCAGGACACACACACTTAGGAAAATGGGAAAGAGCTACCTTGGAAGGGATATGTAGCAGCAAGCACCCCAGCGTCCCCAGGGTGGCTGCCAATACAGGTTCTTGGATCTGCTTTGATAAAGGAAAGCAACTCAAAATGGGTTAACAAGCTTACTTTAATCAGTCAAACATGTATCGTTTACCTAGTTCAGGGGAAAAAGGTCAGCACCCCAAACTTCAGAGTATACAGACAGAATTATCAAGACAGAGAAACAGATCAAGTAGACATATTTCTAAACTGTCCAACCATTACATCCATACCAAATCAACATCTGGGTTTTTCAAAGCCAGGGGGCTCTCAACCAACGGCTTCCCAGAGTCTCATCTGATCAAATCACAGAACACTTCTCAAAGTGAGCCCCAAAACAACATCTGGGTTTTTCAAAGCCGGGGGGCTCTCAACAACAGCTTCCCAGAGTCTCATCTAATCAAATCACAGAACACTTCTCAAAGCGAGCCCCAAAAGAAAGCCTCAAATCAGGGTTTATATAGCTTTCTTCTGGCTTAGAGTATGTAACAACCTTCTGGACCCAATGGCCAATCAAAAACCTCCCACCCCAGGCTCCAGGTGCACTTTAGCCTACGGGCAGGGAAGATCTTAAAAATTTACATTCCCATTACAGGATGGAGCAGTTTCCTCCTCAGTGGTGGTTTTCAACCAAATACTAGGTGAGCATTTGCCAGATAGATTGTGCATATGCATGGCATGTGTGGACTCTTGTTTTTCAGTTGGGAGCATCACCATTTTCAGATTCATCCACGTTTATGCTCATTTTCTCTCTCTGCCTTCCAACATATCCAAGTTGTCAGATTTTGTTGATTAATAACAAATGGGGCACATGGTTCAAATTATCCTGTGGTCTTGCTACCAGGTCGCCTCATTTCTCAGCCATACATCTTTCTCATATCTCTTTGTTATAATTCTTTGTTGATCCTATGCTGTTACTCATGGCTACCATACAGCCATATCTTTGACTTGAGGTTGACCAGAAACTGATATTCGATGACTTGTACAGCATCCCCTTTGTTTCAGGGAAAAGCATGGAGTTATTAAAATGTCTTTGCAGTTTCCCAAAGAGCATCCAGCCTGCCCTCTTCCTTTTCAGTTCTGGCCTCAAGTCATTGCCTATTTAGTGGTTTTCTACAATATATATATATACTGGTGAACCAGCTCTCCTTTATCCATCCTGTTGCATATTGTAATCTAGGCAATAGGCATTCTTTATCCCTTTGGTTTTTCCTGTTTGCATAATTAGACCAGATTCTTTTGAGATGTGAGTCAGTACCTCAGAGTTGTTTTAATTTGCCTTTCTCTCATAGTGATTTAGAGCTTTTTTTTTTTTCACATGACTATAGATAACATTGATTTCTTCTGAAAACTGCCAGTTTATATCCTTTGACCATTTGTCACCACCCCTCAACCCATTTTTTCCTCCACTATAAAAGCTTTTCTTTGCTAGCATTTTTGTTTTTAGGTAATTTTTCCCATTTTACCTCTCTCTTCCCCTTTTTCCCAGAGCATCCCTTTTTCTCACCCCTTAGTTATTTTTGGAGATCATTCCAGTGTAATCAGCTCACATCCATGCCCTCAGTCTATGTAAACTCCATTTAATTTTCCCAACAAAGATAAAGTTCTCAGGAGTTACATATATCATCTTTCTATATTGGAATGTAAACAGATTAACTTTATGGAGACCTTTACGATCACTCTTTTATGTTTACCTTTTTATGTGTCTCTTGAGCTTTGTGTTTGAATGTCAGATTTTCTATTCAGCTCTGGTCTTTTCATCAGAAATGCTTGAAAGCCCTCTGTTTTATTAAATGTCAATTTTTTTCCCTGAAGGATTAGAATAAGTTTTGCTGGGTAGGTTATTCTTGTTTGTAAGGCTCGCTCTTTTGCCTTCTGGAATATGTTTGAAGCTTCCTACTCATTTAATGTGGAAGCTGCTAAATTTTGTGTGATTCTGACTTTGGCTCCTCAATATTTGAATTGTTTCTTTCTGGCTCTTCAAAGTACTTTCTCTTTGACCTGGAAGTTCTGGAATTTGATTATAATATTCCTGGGAGTTTTCATTTTGGGATTTTTTTTCAGGACATGATCAGTGGATTTGTTTAATTTTTATTTTACTCTTTGGACCTAAGATAGTGAGGCAGTTTTCTTTGATAATTTCTTGAAATATGGTATCTAAACTTGTTCTTTGATCATGGTTTTCAAGTAGTCCAAAAATTTTTTATTATCTCTCCTTGATCTGTTTTCTAGGTCAAGCTGTTTTATAGTAAGATATTTCATATTTTCTTCTATTTTGTCATTCTTTCGACTTCATTTTATTATTATTATTTTTTCATTTTTCAAATGCTTTATTAACTTCTGATTTATATCATTCATTTCCGCCAGGTTTTGAGTTACAAATTTTCTCCCCATTTTTCCCCTACCCACCACCCCAAAATAGTAGTCCCACAGGATATCACCTCCTCCAATCTCCTCTCTCCCATATCTTCTCCCATACCCCCTTCAGCTTTTCCAGTAGGGCATAGTGACTCTCTATGCCCCAGTGACTGTATATCTTATTTCCCAATTACACGTAAAATAGTAATAATAACACTATATATATATATATATATGTATATATATATATATATTTTAGCATTTAATTTTAAAACTTTGAATTCCAGATTCATTTCCTTCCTCTCTTGTCACCCACCCTTACTGGGAAGGTAAGCAGTTCAGTATAGGTTGTACATGTGTAGCTAATGCAAAACATTAACATAGTAGATACATTGTAAAAGACTGACTATATTTCCCTCCCTCCTATCCCACCTCCCACTTGTTCTGTTCTCTACTTTGATCCCGTCCCTTTTCAAAGTGGGTGCTTCCAACTTCCCTCCCCCCCAGCCTGTCCTCCCTTCCATTATCTCCCCTCTCGTTCCCTTCCCCCCTAATCTCCTGGAGGGTGAGATACCCTAATTAGTCTGTATTTCATTGCCTTCCCGAGCCAAATTCAATGAGAAAAGGTTGACCCATTCCCTTTTGCCTTCATGTTCTTCCCCTCCATTGTAACCATTTCCCCTTGCCTCTTGTATATGAGATAGTTTACCCCATTCTCTCTCCCCCTCTCCTCGCATTATATTTCTCTCTCACCTCTTTATTTCACCTTTTAAGTATCATCCCTTCCTACTAAATTGGTCCTGTGTCCTCTATCTATATATACATTTCTATTCCCTTCAACTATTTTCATACTGAGAAGTGTTTCATCAGTTACAATTATTGTTTTTCCATGTAGGAATGTTAATAGTTCAACTTTGATAAGTTCCTTATAATTTTTTTTCCCTGTTTACCTTCTCCTGCTTCTCTTGCTTCTTGTATCTGAATGTCAGATTTTCTATTCAACTCTGGTTTTTTCATCAAGAATGCTTGAAAGTCCTCTATTCCACTGAATGACCATATTTTCCCCTGAAACATGGTACTCAGTTTTACTGGGTAGGTGATTCTTGGTTTTAATCCCAGCTCCTTTGCCCTCCGGAATATCATATTCCAAGCCCTTCAGTCCCTCAGTGTAGAAGCTGCCAGATCCTGAGTTATCCTGATTGTGTTTCCACAGTATTCAAATTGTTTCTTCCTGGCTGCTTGTAATATTCTCTCCTTGATCTGGGAACTATGGAACCTGGCTATAACCTGGCTTTTTGGGATCTTTTTCAGGGGGTGATCGGTGGATTCTTTCACCCTCTATTTTGCTCTCTGGTTCTAAAACATCGGGGCAGTTTTCCTTGAGAATTTCTTGAAGGATGATTTCTAGGTTCTTACTTTGATCATGGCTTTCAGGTAGTCCAATAATTTTTAAACTTTCTCTCCTGGATCTGTTTTCCAGGTCAGTGGTTTTTCCCATGAGATATTTCACATTGCCTTCTATTCTTTCATTTGTTTGGATCTGTTTAACAGCATCTTGATTTCTCATAAAGTCATTAGCTTCCATTTGCTCCAATCTAATTCTGAAGGAATGATTCTCCTCAGTGAGATTTTGAGATTCTTATTCCATCTGGCAGATT